>NC_090329.1:118494736-118794736 GCF_035084215.1 Heptranchias perlo | reverse complement strand
TAGAAAAATTGAAGCCCATGGGATTAAAGGGACAGTGGCAGTGTGGATTCAAAATTTGCTAAGGGACAGAAAGCAGAGAGTAGTAGTGAACAGTTGATTTTCAGACTGGAGGGAGGTACACTGTGGTGTCCCCCAAGGGTATTAGGACCACTGCTCTTTTTGATCTATATTAATGACCTGGACTTGGGTATACAGAGCATAATTTCAAAGTTTGCAGATGACACAAAACTCAGAAATGTAGTAAACAGTGAGGAGGATGCTAACAGGTGTCAGGAGGACATAGACAGACTGGTGAAATGGGCAGACACATGGCAGATGCAATTTAATGCAGAGAATTGTGAAGCAATCCATTTTGGTAGGAAGAATGAGGAGAGGCAATATAAACTAAATCGTACAATTTTAAAGGGTGCAGAATCAAAGAGACCTAGGGATGTACGCACACAATTTTTTGAAGGTGGCAGGACAAGTTGAGAAGGCTGTTAAAAAAGCATATGGAATCCTTGGCTTTATAAGCAGAGGCATAGAGTACAAAAGCAAGGAAGTTATGCTAAACCTTTATAAATCACTGATTAGGCCCCAGTTGGAGTATTGGTCCAATTCTGGGCACCAGACTTTAGAAATGATGTCAAGGGTGCAGAGGACATTTACTAGAATCGCACCAAGGATATGGAGTTCAGTTACATGGAGAAACTACAGTAGCTAGGGTTGTTCTCCTTAGAGCAGAGAAGGTTAAGGGGAGATTTACTAGAGGTGTTCAAAATCATGAACGGTTTTGATAGAGCAAATAAGGAGAAACTGTTTCCAGTTGCAGAAGGGTCAGTAACCAGAGGACACAGATTTAAGGTGATTGGCAAAAGAACCAGGGGCGAGATGAGGAGAAACTTTTATACGCAGCAAGTTGCTATGATCTGGAATGCACTGCCTGAAAGGATAGTGGAGACAGATTCAATAAGAATTGGATAAATACTTGAAGGGGAAAAATTTGCAGGACAACAGGAAAAGGGCACAGGAGTGGGACTAATTGGATAGCTCTTTCAAAGAGCCGACACAGGCACGATGGACCATATCATTCTGCTCAATCATTCTATGATTCTATCTTTGAGCAAAGATTCCATTATCTTTCCTACCACCGACATTAAGCTAATTGGTCTATAGTTCCCTGGACTTGTTCTATCTCCCTTTTTAAATATAGGAATCACATTAGCTGTCCTCCAGTCCCTTTTCGAATGAATTTTTATATATGTGCAATAGTGCCTCTGCTATCTCTTCCCTAACTTCTTTTAATATATGCAGATGCAATCCATCCGGACTAGGGGTTTTATCCTCTCTTTAATTTAATTAGTTAATCAATGAGAGGAGCGGATCGGAGCAGAGGGAGCGTCCCATAAAAAGGCGGGATTTCAGAGCGCTGAGAACATCTGAGAGGAGCGGATCGGAGCAGAGGGAGCTGGGACGGAGTTCGAAGTGACGTCAGGAATCAGAAAGGGACGCGACACAGGGGAGGCACCTGATTGGTGAGTAGGTTCAGGTGAGTATTTCTACTTTTATACAGCAACTAAAGTAAAAAGAAAGGTAAGGTCTGCAGGTCTTATAGCAAGTAGCGTTTTTTTTAGTGAATCAAGGTCCCTAGTGTAGTTAACATTCTCTAAATTAAGAATAATTTAAAGGAGTAAACTCCTTAAAGGGAGTGGTAAGTAGTTTTTCTTTCCTTTTTTTTTCTCTTGACATTGTAGTTGTTGTAAAGCTAACTTAAGGGTTAAGTCATGGCAGGAGATCCCAGGGCCGTGTCATGTTCATCTTGTGGGATGTGGGAATTCAGGGATCCTTCCTGTATCCCTGATTCCTTCACCTGCGGGAAGTGTGTCCAGCTGCAGCTATTGTTTGACCGCTTGACGGCTCTGGAGCTGCAGATGGACTCACTTTGGCGCATCCGCGATGCTGAGGAAGTCGTGGATAGCACGTTCAGTGAGTTGGTCACACCACAGATAAAAATTACTGAGGGAGATAGTGAATGGGTGACCAACAGACAGAGGAAGAGTAGGAAGGCAGTACAGGGGTCCCCTGCGGTCATCTCCCTCCAAAACAGGTATACCGTTTTGGATACTGTTGGGGGAGATGGCTCACCAGGGGAAGGTGGCAGTGGCCAGGTTCATGGCACCGTGGCTGGCTCTGCTGCACAGGAGGGCAGGAAAAAGAGTGGCAGAGCTATAGTGATAGGGGACTCGATTGTAAGGGGAATAGACAGGCGTTTCTGCGGACGCAACCGAGACTCCAGGATGGTATGTTGCCTCCCTGGTGCAAGTGTCAGGGATGTCTCGGAGCGGCTCCAGGACATTCTGGAGGGGGAGGGTGAACAGCCAGTTGTCGTGGTCCATATAGGCACCAACGATATAGGTAAAAAACAGGATGAGGTCCTACAAGCTGAATTTAGGGAGTTAGGAGTTAAACTAAAGAGTAGGACCTCAAAGGTAGTAATCTCAGGATTGAAATCTGTAGTGGGTAAGTTGTTAGAGGGTATTCTGAGGGACAGGATCTACAGGCATTTGGAGAGGCAGGGACTGATTAGGAACAGTCAGCATGGTTTTGTGAGAGGAAAATCATGTCTCACGAATTTGATTGAGTTTTTTGAAGGGGTAACCAAGAAGATAGATGAGGGCTGTGCAGTAGACGTGGTCTACATGGACTTCAGCAAAGCCTTTGACAAGGTACCGCATGGTAGGTTGTTACATTAGGTTAAATCTCATGGGGTCCAAGGTGAGGTAGCCAATTGGATACAAAATTGGCTTGACGACAGAAGACAGAGGGTGGTTGTAGAGGGTTGTTTTTCAAACTGGATGCCTGTGTCCAGCGGTGTGCCTCAGGGATCGGTGCTGGGTCCGCTGTTATTTGTTATTTATATTAATGATTTGGATGAGAATTTAGGAGGCATGGTTAGTAAGTTTGCAGATGACACCAAGATTGGTGGCATTGTGGACAGTGAAGAAGGTTATCTAGGATTGCAACGGGATCTTGATAAATTGGGCCAGTGGGCCGATGAATGGCAGATGGAGTTTAATTTAGATCAATGTGAGGTGATGCATTTTGGTAGATCGAATCGGGCCAGGACCTACTCCGTTAATGGTAGGGCGTTGGGGAGAGTTATAGAACAAAGAGATCTGGGAGTACAGGTTCATAGCTCCTTGAAAGTGGAGTCACAGGTGGATAGGGTGGTGAAGAAGGCATTCGGCATGCTTGGTTTCATTGGTCAGAACATTGAATACAGGAGTTGGGATGTCTTGTTGAAGTTGTACAAGACATTAGTAAGGCCACACTTGGAATACTGTGTACAGTTCTGGTCACCCTATTATAGAAAGGATATTATTAAACTAGAAAGAGTGCAGAAAAGATTTACTAGGATGCTACCGGGACTTGATGGTTTGACTTATAGGGAGAGGTTCGATAGACTGGGACTTTTTTCCCTGGAGAGTAGGAGGTTCAGGGGTGATCTTATAGAAGTCTATAAAATAATGAGGGGCATAGATAAGGTAGATAGTCAAAATCTTTTCCCAAAGGTAGGGGAGTCTATAACGAGGGGACATGGATTTAAGGTGAGAGGGGAGAGATACAAAAGGGTCCAGAGGGGCAATTTTTTCACTCAAAGGGTGGTGAGTGTCTGGAACGAGCTGCCAGTGGCAGTAGTACAGGCGGGTACAATTTTGTCTTTTAAAAAGCATTTGGACAGTTACATGGGTAAGATGGGTATAGAGGGATATGGGCCAAGTGCAGGCAATTGGGACTAGCTTAGTGGTATAAACTGGGCGACATGGACATGTTGGGCCGAAGGGCCTGTTTCCATGTTGTAACTTCTATGATTCTATGATTCTATAATTCTATAATTACCTCCCCCCTTTCTATCTTAAATTACTTCATATCTTTTTTGATCACTTCTTGTAATGTCAAGTCCACCTTGTTAGTCTCCCTGGTAAATACTGAGGTAAAGTAACTATTCAATATTTCTGCCATTTCGCTGACAATACCTATAAGTTTATCTTGTGCATCCCTTAGTGGCTCTATCCCTATCCTGATTTTTTTTTTGTTATTCATGTGTCTGTAGAATACTTTACTATTTCTTTTTATATTCCTTGATAATTTAATTTCATTGTTCCTCTTTGCTTCCTAATTGTTTTTTTGACTTCTTTCCTAACGTCTTCATATTCCCTTTTGTCATCTTCTCCTTTGTTGTCTTTGTACTTAGTGTATGCCTTTTTCTTTAGTTTCAATTTTACCCTTATCTCTTTACAACAACAACTTGCATTTATATAGCAACTTTGATGTAGTAAAAGATCCATAAGTACAAGAAGCACAGATCACAAGCAAGCGTTAACCTGGCTGGCAGCTCAGGAAAAAAGGCAAGGAATGGGGATACCAATGGGCTTAAAGTGGAGGCTGCAAAGATACAACAAAGGCTGGATGTGGAGAAAGAACAATGTAATCTTGAGAAGCTGAAGCACTGTTGCATATTTGAGGTGGAGGAAATGGAGAAAAAGCCTGAACTCATAATGGCTGGAGAGTTTGCAGCAAATATGGAAGACACGGTCAATCGAGCTCCTCGTATAGCACATCCAATCTAACTCCAAAATGTAATGATGGGGATGGACACAGTTGGATTTTTAGAGGCATTTAATAACAGGATAACACAAATGGAACTGTGGAACATAAGCAGAGAGAGACTGGTGCCATTACTCAGTAGAAAAACTTTAACTCCATTTTGTGTGTAGTGCCTAAACTCTGTGCAGACTATGGACTATGATACCATAAAACAACGCAGGGTTGAATTTCCGCTGGGGTTCTCTTGATCGTTCGCCATAACTACAGTGGAGATCTGCAGAAATCCTGGAGAAACAGTGTAAACCGTGTTTACACCTGTTCTCTGGGGCTTCCACAGATCTGATTTGCCATCTAAAGCATACAAGCAGAATGTCAAAAGGCTGCATAAAACCACATCTGATACTTGTGAAGAATTAGTTCTAGAGCTGGAAGATATTTGGAAATTGTGGCTTGATGGGGAGAATGGAACAGGTTACAAAGACGTTAAGGAGTTGACATTAAGAGATTGTTATCTGGAAGCAGTTTGCAGTAGTTTAAGGATATTGATATTGCTTGACCCTGAAACAGTTAGGCAAGCATGCCAATCACTTTGTGACTTCAAGAGCACCGAGAAACCATCGTGCCAATGAGATGCTGCATGCCTCTATCCAGAGCAACTGCTTACTGAGACAGCTGGTCAGCTTGTGCTCTGTGAGCCTGTATCGGTGCAGCCAAGCAAAAGAGCAATGCTGGAGAGATCAGGCGGTAAATTTTTGACTACACCACCAGAGCGGTAATCTGGCGGTACGGATCATGGGCCTATTGTAGAACCTGCCCCATTATCATTCCACAGTGAAGTAACACAGTTGGGGGAATCAAGTGTAGCTGTGAGGTTCGAGACTGTTGGTGACTGCAGACCTAAAAAAGATATCACAATTTCTACAACCAGTCATGGTGAACAGAAGGCTAACTAAGGAGACTAGTGACCCACAGTGCTCTCTTATACTAGTGTAACAAATTAACCAATTTGTATTGAGTTTCTGAATTCAAATCATGGATGGAAATTAGGAACAGAAGTTATCCCAGTACCGATCCCCGGGCACACCGCCCCCCACCCCCCCACCCACCGCGACATAACTCCTCTAACTAGTACACGCTGTTTTCTACCCTTTGGCCAATTTCGTATTCATTCCCAAGGTTTATTCTGAATATCCACTACTTTCAGCAGAATTTGTGCAGAATTTTGTCAAATGCTCTTGGGAAATCTAAATACAGTGGGAGATAACCTGATTTCAGTGGAACTAAAATCAGGCGGGTTTTACAACAGAGGGCAATCTGCTCCGACAGGTTACCACCCAGGCGGCAAAATTTAAAATTACCCACAGGGCTTTCCACAATCTATTTGGGATGTCACTTCCTCAAAAAACAAATCAAGAACATTGATCAGACAGGATCTTCCCCTTGTGGATCTATGTTGACTGTTGTTTCCTAGGTTATTATTGAATAGATGATCCTCAAGTTTACAACTCATAATCAATTCCAATTTTTTAATACAGTATTGAAGTAAAACTAATGGGTAAAACTGCATGCATCTTCTTTGAAGCCACTTTTGAAAAAGGGCATTGTGTTAGCCTGTTTCTAATCTACTGGTACATCCCCAGATTTCATTGACTGCCTCGTAATGACCATCAATGCCTCACAAATCTTCCATCTCATTTATGTTAAAGTCATTGAAGGAGAAATTCAACTAACGCCTAAATCAGGCAGCGAATCGGTAGAGCAATTGCTCCACGCGCCTATTCAAATTTGGGCCCGAGTCAAATTCGGCATCGGGCCTGGTTTGATTGGGGGAGCCAGAAGGAGCGCTGCTGCTTCTTCTTCTGGCTCAACAAAAATACAACTTTGAAAATGTTTTTTTGAGCGGCCTCCAACAGTCCCATTAAGGGCCGCTAGCTAGGCCGCTCAAGACATTGTACAACCCAGGGTACGGTAGCGTAGTGGTTATGTTACTGGGCTAGTAATCCAGAGGCCTGGACTAAAATCCAGAGTCACGAGTTCAAATCAATTAATTAAATTTTTAAAAAATCTGGAATTAAAATACTAGTATCAGTAATGATAGCCATGAAACTACCGGATTGTCGTAAAAACCCATCTGGTTCACTAATGTCCTTTAGGGAAGGAAACCTGCCGTCCTTACCCGGTCTGGCCTATATGTGACTCCAGACCCACAGCAATGTGGTTGATTCTTAATTGCCCTCTGAAATGGCTTAGCAAGCCACTCAGTTGTAAAAATCTCGCTAGGGATGGGCAATAAATGCCGGCCTTGCCAGCGACGCCCACTTCCCGTGAATGAATTTTAAAAAAAGGCAGAGCTCCATCCATTTCAATTTAACATCAGGGTCCTACAACTGGCATAGGACGCTGATCTGCACAGTAAAGCAGCCTTACGCCTGTTTCTTGCTACTTGCCCATTTACAGGCCCAACTGAATATAGCATCAGGCAGTCCTTGGATGTCAATGATGCGGCTGAGGTGCCCCTCCCCTCACTGATTTTCATCTCCTGGCCGCCCTTTTCTCAGGTGTAAAACGGACGGCTGTGAATCGAATTACTCCCCTCCTAATTCTACTTCAATTACTGTTGCATAAGTGACTATTTGGAGAAATAATCTTTCAGTATTTTAACCATCTTCTGCTCATCCTTTGTTTCAGCCCCCTTTGCACCTTTTCTCTGACTGCCCCCTTACTGTTAAAGTACTGAAAGCATTTCTCACTGGTACTGGTATGATGAGATACATGAAAAACCAGGGCTGCATTCACTGGAGCAGAGAAGATTAAGGAAGGATTTAATAGAAATGTTCCAAAGTGTGAAAAGAGTTTCAGAGAGTAAACAGTGAAAGATTGTTGCTATTAAATCCGTGACAGGGAGCATAAAATTTAGGATCAGCATTAAAAGTGAAAAGGTTTGAAAAAAATGTTCATGCAAAGGGCTATTAGAAGATCAGGGTAGAAGTTCCAATTGGCGAGTTTAACGTACGAGCTTAATGTATGAACACTTAACTCACTCATACCACATTTCTGTGTGAGCAATTTTTCCACAATGTTAACCTGTTTATTTTAAACACAGTGGAGTTTAGGACAGTGGAAGCAATTTAGTGCTATGAGCTCATTAAAATGGAAAGAGGACTAACATAAACATAAGGAAATAAAACTGCTTATCTAGAGAGCACAGTGGCAGTCTAATCTGGACACACTCCAGCTGAGGTTTATTTGAGGAATTAAACTGCTCGAACAATCCCACACACACAAGCCTCGGTCTGAGCCTAAGATAATTTTCTGAGTAAACAAACTTTCTGGTGTAACGTGATTGCGTGAGAAGGCTGGGCTGGTGTGTTTGTCAGGGCAACAGATCACCTCACAGCACCAATCCACTCTGCTACACAGATATAATGCAAATAGCTGCTGCTAGCCAGTCTGTCTAAAAACACATGAAATATGGTAATATACACCATCACAATTCTAAAGAACCCCACCAAAAAAACCACTTGTTTTTTAAAAAGTCGCACAGCCTGATCTTAATCTTCCACTAACAGGGATGGCTCGAGTATGTGTTATTTAGCTGGTTGAGCCAGACTGAGTGCGTGACAAGAAATTACATATCTTCAAACAATACCTGGGTTAAAGCTCTCTGAATACCATGGTAATCTGGCATGCCAATAAAGACTCAGTGTACAATGGATTAAAGGCCAAGGCCGCCGTTAGCCATTAACAAAAATAATTGTGTTTCTATGTCACCATAAAGCACAAAGATACTTTGCTACTTTTCTGTTTACTAAACCCATTTTTTTTAAAGACGCATTTCCCAAACAGCAGAAGTTGGTGCAGCACAGGTCACATTTAAACTGCTTTTATACCACTGTCATTGGGGTGTTTGTGCCATCAGTTCCCATTTTTTTTTACCGGGGTTGTTAGAAATTCAGGACTGTCCTAGATACCTTCTCGGGATCAGTGGCAATGGTCGGAGAGTCTTAATTTTATGGGAGTTGACTCACTCTGCTTTATATCTACTTGCACAATAACGTAAACCAGGATCATAATAATATCTCCTTGTGACTTGGACTGGGTATTCATGTCTTTCACACATGGGCTTCTTCAATCTCTCTGAAGGTGGATCAAGCAATATTTGTTGAGACAAGACCAGATATGAATCGTAACGCTGCTTAATTTAACAGTAAGGTGAACATACAGAATAGCCGTTATGATTGGATTCACTTAATTCAACCTGAGCTATTTATTTTCATGTAATAACATGCCACACTTCCCTACATCGGTGGGTTGTCTTACTTGACTTAAACAAGATGACTTCTACCTGTTCCTCAAGCATTTCTTACCTCGTAGTCTTTGCAAAAGCCCTCACAGCATTCTTTGGTGTCAGCCTTGGCTCAGTGGTAACATTCTGGCTTCTGAGACATAAGGATCAAGTCCCACTCCAGAGACTTGAGCACATAATCTAGGCTGACTTCAATGCAGTATAATACTGAGGGAGTATTGCACTGTCGGGGATGCCATCTTTCGGATGAGACGTTAAACCGAGGCGCAACCTGCCCTCTCAGGTGGACGTAAAAGATCCCACGTCCACTATTCAAAGAAGAGCAGGGAAGTTCTTTCTGTGTCCTGGCAAATCGGGAAGTGGCGAGCTTGGCAGTATTGTTGTGGTTCCAGGAAGAGCACTACCGCATAATCCTGACATAACACCATCCTCTACCAAAATAGATCTTTAACTGAGACAGATTTATGAGTGGCTTTGTGCCGTGGAGTTTGGTGGAACAACTTCTGAATGTGGGTGCACTTTTACTCTACCTAAGAATATTGCTGACGTTTTAGGAGAGCGACTTCAGTTTACTGCTATTCCTCTTTTACATATTCCCTGTGTAGCATTGTTGTATGTGGAGAATCGCTTGCTTAAACAGAGTGCAAAACATGAGTGCCCAGCATTTATTTTACAGTAACAGGCAGCCTTAACCCAACAGCTGGTGACGTCAGCTTCAGATAGGTCAGATATCAGGAGTTTTACACTTGACAGGAGAAAGAACTGTGCATCTGGCATTGGTTGGGCTCCTGGCATATAAAAGCGCCTAATAGGTGCACTGCAAATGGATGTTAGCTTGAACGCTGGCAGCTTATTGACAAAAAGTTGCTAGAAACACAGAAACAAAGAAAGATATTGAGAACCAAGTTGGAATGTTTAATTAGCAAGTTAGGAAAGGCTTACCTAATGATTGATTTACTTCTGTGAATTTAGGAATATTGCCAGTGGTTACACTTAGGATTTTATGAATAACTGTTGAAAGTTCTGCCGGAGGGAACCATCTGGAGTGGAGTTGTTACATCATCTTTGTCCCAAATTGTCAGTGAAATTTGTGTTGTTAATCAAGCTTAAGGGGTTGAAATAAAGTGAATCCAAGTGTAAATAAAGATAAGAAGGAAACCTAAGTAAAAGAAGGGTCACGAGTACTGTGAGGATGTGAAAAAGTAGAAATGTAACAAAACAGGAGTGAAAGGGATTAAAGGTTAGATATGCAACGCGAGTCTATTCACATGCAAATTAAATAGTGCACTAAGATGTGGGCTGGTTATAACCTTGAGGAGTTCTTATACTAATTCACCAGTTTCGGAAGAGCAACATTATACCACACATCCTAGCACCAGCTTCCCCCTTAGCTGTGCCAATCTGCATCTAAACTCTCTGAATTTAGTTAAATGGAGTATGTCCCTACAGGGAGATAGTGTCCATTCTGTCTCAGACAAACCAATCTCAAAAACGAGAAAGTTTAAAGTATTTAAGAGCTGCGAGATATCAGTTAACGCCACTGTATGAAAATGCTCCATTCGCTATCTTAATAAAAGTGTCAAATAAACAGGGTAACTTTGTTAAAATTTAAGGAGAAAGGAATATTTGTTAATGTATTTGTTGCTAATATTGCACAGCATGATTTTAACCTTGTAACATTCTCACCTCGAACTTAAATACTTCATACTTCCTCTTTTCTTAAAATATCTTTTAGGCAACATTACACAATAGCAGGAATGTCGCTAAATTATACTGTAAATACAACGCATTCTTGGTGCTCATTGGTGCACATGACTCGTGCCTTAGCATGTCCACTAGTCAACATTTCACCTCGGAGATAACAAGTAATTTATTTACAGATCATTTTTGATGAACATATCAACCATATCCTAAATCTTTCAAATTTTACAGGTATAGATTACTCAGTAGCTCGGTTTGGGAGTTCTTAAACATGGTTCCCACACATGTCAGATACCTAGTTGAGCAAAAAATAATAATTTTATGGTGAAGTATTGCCTTCAAAATGTAACACGGTTAAAATCACACTGTGCAATATTTGTTATGAATGCATAACACATTTGTATGAAATTTATTTCCCTTCTATTTTAACAAAGTTAACCTGTTTATTTGACACCTTCATTAAGATAGAGAGTTGAAAACCATGTTATATTCTCAACTAATACTTAAATACTTCCTACTTCCTCTTTTCTGAAAATATCTTTTAGGCAACATTACACAATAGCAGGAATGTCGCTAAATTATACACAACGCATTCTTGGTGCTCATCGGTGCACACGGTACTCGTGCTTTAGCATGTCCACTAGTCAACATTTCGCCTCGGAGATAACATAGAATTTAAAGATCATTTTTGATGAAGATGCCAATTGTACTCTAAATCTTTCAAATTATACATTCTATGTAATTCTATGTAATAGCCTAGATTATTCATTGAGTAAAGAGGATTCACCAATAATGAAGATATGAATTCCCATCTTAATGAATTTGCTGTTATCAGGCATTTTTTAAAAGTTTATTTTATTACGTTTTATTTTTTTTAAATGATTTACTTCTCTTTCAGTGTCTCTCCTCCACACCATGCACCACTCCCCTGATGACAGAGCAGGCAGGATACCAACTCCCAGGTTTGTATCAATGCTGCCCTGTGACCAGCTGCTGGGTGTGCGTGCAAGCAGCTCGAGTAACTCCTGTTCCAGTTTTCTCTGACACCCTGCGGAGAAGTGCCTGGCCTCTATAGCAGTGTTATCCAATACCAGTGTCATCCACTAGTCACATGTGACTAATTTGGAGTCCAAATGTGGCTAATTGCATTTTTGATTAGTAAATAAAAAATGAGTAATAGACATCATCACTGGGCATTCGATTTCAATACTCATTTGCACAGCATATGTATGTGTACTTTAGCCTCACTGTTTTGTTGGTAAAATGGTAAGACCGAAAGCAGAGTGTGCAAGTGTTTTTTGATCGTTGTGTGTGTTTTACTTCCTGAGTTTCTGCTTATTATCTGCCAAAATGTCATGTAACACGAGTGAGAACGCCAAACCTCAGGGACCTCACATTGTTGTCAGCTCGACCAATCAGAATAACCGCACGTTAGATTACTCCTGTAGACAAACCCTCACTCCCTATGACCTGGAGTCATAGACTGCCTTTACCAGTCTAATATTTAGGTCATTTTTAGCGAACGCGGAGATCGAACAGAAAACCTTCTTCCTGTATTTCAGTTATTGGTTATATCACGTGATTTTCCTTGACTTCAGAAGGCAGTCGAATAAATATTTTACTAGACTGTGGCTTAAGGTGTAAAAAGATTTAATAAGCCACAAATGGATAATTGAACGGAAGCAATGACACACCGTAGATTTACAATAGTTACAGGAGCTCCTCAGAAGATAAAAAATAACAAACAGTCCACATCTATTGCGCTAAACTGTAATGTGAAGTGGACCAGACACAAGGGGCGGGATTCTCCCCTAGCTGGGCGTGTAGCATTGGAGCAAGCTTTCCAGCTGCCGCTTTGACCCTGCCATAACCCTGGCCCATGTTCCTGGGTTATTTGACATGCGGGGTGGGCTGCTGGTGAGATTCACACTACTAAGGTGGGAGCCCGCTAGTCTCATGGGGCAAAATTCTGTCTCTGAAGCATTCGAAGAGGCAGCGAATATTTAAAGGGGGCAGAAAAGCCCCCAAGAGGAAGAGGCATAAAAAGGTCAGTTTATGAGGCTTATGTGAAGGGAGAGAAGGCCACTAATGGGCCCTCTCCATTTATCCTGCAACTTAGGCACTCCCTGGACTATCCTGTCTTTCACCGAGCAGTCTCTGGGGTCAGAGATAGCGATGATATGAGGGAAATGAGGCGGTTTGCCGGGCCTCACCTCCCTGGTGGCATTTACATGCACCAGCCGGGGAAGTGGACTGGTCATTGCTCCGACAGGGGAGGGTTGAAGGAAACTGAAGTCAGGTTGGGAACACGATGATAAGCTTCACCATCCAATTTTGACACATTTTCTGCTGCTATACCATCTAAAACTGGGCAGGTTACTGAAGTCTCTCTAATGCCTAGCTATCTCCCTCTCCCTGAGTGATTGGAATAATCAATTGAAACACAAAACAGGCTGAAAAATACTTTACAGTAAGTAACCGGGACAAAGGGTCCCTTAAAGAGTTACAAATCAAACATATAGACAAACAAGACATACAAGATGCTTGCATTTGAATTGAATGGTTTGGCCTCTCAGGCACCTCGTGTGGTTAAAAGGCCAGATTTTCCAATGGGGCACAATCCCAACCAGAAGTAGAGCGGAGCGCGAATCCTCCCCACCTGACATCATGAGTGCTGACCCTACTGTAATTTCTGGGATCAGCCTTACTTTAATATTTTGGGCGAGCTCTAGGCTTCATAAATGTGTCTGATTAGGAACCCGTCTCTTAGGAGGCAGGAAATAACATGCTACTGCAGGATTTAAAGGCCTGCAGGGGCAGGCATCGGCATCAATGCTTTTGGTACACTGAAGAAAGTTGATTTGAAAAATAGTGCCCGTCAAGTCAGCCAGAGGGGATTCTCTGATTCAACTGCAGAAGTGTTACTGCAGCAAGTTAGGTAGAGGAGGGAGACCCAGTTTTGCACTGAGTGGCACAAACCTCCAATGAGAGCTATGGCAATGGAAGGAAATGGCCAGCAGGGGTTGCAAACTTGACTATTCCAAGCATGGGCATTCAGTGCAGGAAAAAGTTTAGTGACCGTACCAGATCAGACAACGTAAAAGGAGTCAGCCATACCTTCCAAGAGTACACTTTACCAAGCATGTTCGTCACTTACAATCACAACTCAACACAGTGCTAAACTGCTTAAATTGCCTATCATCAATGCCATAAGATTATGCAGTGCCCTTTACACTCTCAATCTTCAACTGCAAGTGTTCCTTCATTCACATCAATACATGCTTTTGCCCAACAAAAATCCTCGCATGGTAAAGAAAGACGCATTTATATAGCGCCTTTTATGACCTCAGGACGTCCCAAAGTGCTTTACAACCTATGAAGTACTTTTGAAGTGTAGTCACCATTGTAATGTAGGAAACATGGGTGAATGTCTGTTGGATGTACATACCTATTTGGGCTCCATAATGATAACTGCGCATTATTGTGCGACATTGCAACAAATGGTAATTTGGTCCCTTCTGTTTTCATTATCAAGGACAACACAGTTCATAACAGCCAAATGAGAGCTGTGGTCGGGGATGCCCTCCCCAAAACCTTGCCCCCTATGAGATGGAAGCACTCCAAGTCCTGGGGAGGGAGGCCATAGAGGGTGTCAGAGATGGGAAAGTAGGAGGGCACATAGCAACTGTGGGTTCCTGATGATGTTCTGTTTCTCTTCTTTCTCAACCTATTGTATCCTTCATTAACTACCAATGAACCATATCATGAAACCCTCATTTCACTCTTTCTACTGAAAATTACATGTATTCTGCTCCTCAGGAAACCATTCTAACTTTTCTTACTCCTCTAGATGTGCCAGAGTAAGAAGACACAGGCCCCAGTGCATCTGGTGCTGCCAAGACTTCACAGCTCCAGCTCAGAGATATTCACACCAGGGGAGTTAAAGAGCAAAAGAAGAATGTCCGGTCAACACATAAAGCAAGAGTGAGCAGGAACAGCAGCTGGTGCCACGTGAGGAGAAATTGCTGCTGGCAGGAGGGTCAGGACACATCAACTCTAGGCTGAAGAGCCCAGAGATCTATATCTCCCAAGTGCTGCTTTTAAAAGAACAGTGCTTGCAGAGCATCAAGTGTTGGTGCAGGCACTGAGGACTGTTTCAGACAGTGTGATACAGATGACAGCTTTGGTGGAGGAGTCCACTAGCCACATGTACAATACTTTGGAGGACCATTTCACAACACTGCAGACCACCATGATGGATGTGGCAGCTCCAGGGACAACTGCAGTAGTGGCCCCCATGACAGAAGCCCTAAGGGCAGTCTGTGCTTCTTCCAAGAAAGTTTAGATTACTGCCATAGAGGGCTGGGGTGCCAAATTGGAGAGGCTATGTCTTCCACCATCAAAAGGCTTGGCAAGTGGTTACAGGCAACCATAAGGCAGAGCTTCACAAATGTCATTGGTATCATTTGGTTTGTTTTCCTGCTGATCAGTGACTGTGCTGATCCAATATGCAGTACAAGTGGTAAAGCAGGAATGTGCAAAGATGATCGTGCTGTTTCTCAGGATATCCATGCTCTGCCACCAGCTCCCTCTGATGCCGACACATGTGGCAGAAAGGACACAGGACCAAGCTGCCCATTCAGCAGCTGATGAAGTGTACAACACAGCAACCACCAATCTCATGCCCTCATGGCACCCAAGAGAAGCACGAGGCTAGATTTAAGAGTACATACTTCACCATGAGGAAGCACAGTGGAAACAAATACAAAACAAATGCACAATATCATTTCACATTAATAGTTGTTGTGCATGCACTGTTCTGGGAACGATGTGGTTCTCAGAAAGCTAGCATGTGCTTGCCTGAACAGTGACAGAGCCAGTGGGGATCATGACCCCACCCAATCACTTTAATTTTGGCCAATTTTATATGTCAAGACTCAGCCAAAACTGACTGCAAATAATTTACTCACTTAACTTTTAAATTCCTGATAACGATCGTGTTGCTGTTTGGAGTCTGACATGAATGGCAACGTGGCATTAGAGGACGTTGTCCTGGTTGTGCCACGTCAGCCATATCTGGACTTCGACTCTGGAGGAGGAGGTGAACTAGACATTATCAAAGTAAAATGCTCTTTTCCTCCGAGATTATCAAGCATTTTAAACTCTCAGTTAGAGCTGACAGCCATTTTACTCGTATTATGTTGTAAAACATAACAAATAATTGATTTTGAAAAATCCATCCTTTTCTTTTCCTGCTTTCCCTTTACTCCCATCATGCTCCCATAATGATTTGGACTTAAATGTAGGGGGCATGATTAAGAAGTTTGCAGATGATACAAAAATTGGCCATGTGGTTGATAGTGAGGAGGAAAGCTGTGGACTGCAGGAAGATATCAATGGACTGGTCAGGTGGGTAGAAAAGTGGCAAATGAAATTCAATCCGGAGAAGTGTGAGGTAATGCATTTGGGGAGGGCAAACAAGGCAAGGGAGTACTCAATAAATGGGAGGATACTGAAAGGTGTAGAGCGAGTGAGGGACCTTGGAGTGCATGTCCACAGATCCCTGAAGGTAACAGGACTGGTAGATAAGATGGTTAAGAAGGCATGTGGAATGCCTTCCTTTATTAGCAGGGCCATAGAATATAAGAGCAGGGAGGTTATGCTAGAACTGTATAAAACATTGGTTAGGTCACAGTTTGAGTACTGCATACAGTTCTGGTCACCACATTACAGGAAGGATGTAAATGCACTGGAGAGGGTACAGAGGAGATTTACGAGGATGTTGCCAGGTCTGGAGAATTTTAGCTATGAGGGAAGATTGGATAGGCTGGGGTTGTTCTTTTTGGAACAAAGGAGGCTGAGGGGAGATTTAATTGAGGTGTACAAAATTATGAGGGGCCTAGATAGAGTGGATAGGAAGGACCTATTTTCCTTAGCAGAGAGGTCAATAACCAGAGGGCATAGATTTAAAGTGATTGGTAGAAGGATTAGAGGGGAGCTGAGGAAATTTTTTTCACCCAGAAGGTGGTAGGGGTCTGGAACTCACTGCCTGAAAGGATGGTAGAGGCAGAAACCCTCAACTCATTTAAAAAGTACCTAGATGTGCACCTGAAGTGCCGTGTCATACAAGGCTACGGACCAAGTGCTGGAAAGTGGGATTAGGCTGGGTTGGCAAATTTTCGGCCAGCGCAGACATAATGGGCCGAATGGCCTCCTTCTATGCCGTAAATTTTCTATGATTCAATGCTCCATCGGAAAATCTGGCCTATTGACTGGAGCTGGAGCTAGAGATGGGAACCAGAGAACCTAAGAAATGAAATGCTCCAGTTTTATATTCTGTGTTGTTCCACTAGCTTTGGGGTTGTTAAAACAAACGTTGGAGAACAGCACATACACAAGTTGCTTTCAGATTTTCAGATGCTCTCATATTGCTTCTGTGCCATGTTTTTCTTTCACACCTTCCCAAAACCCTCAGGCTGGGCAGCCATGACACATCCTAATTACAGCACATACAATTTCTTTTTAACGTCATTCTTTGTTCTTAAGGTGGATTAAGAAACTCGCCATAGTCAAACCGAGCAAGTGAGAACATTGCAAAATAAGTAATCCGTAGCTCCTAACATAAAAAGAAGCACTTTACGGTAATTTTATTATTTAGGGAGGTTTCCAATTTGTTTTAATAAGGGCTGGAGGAGGGATAAAAATCAGATCAAGTTCCCATTTCTGATCAGTATCCAGTGAAGCATACTGGAAAATGTGGGTGTACAGCCTGTTTTCTACTCAAACTAAATATCGGGAAGACCGAAGCCAATGTCTTCGGTCTCTGCCACAAACTCCATTCCCTAGCCACTGACTCCATCCTCTCTCTGGCCACTGTCTGAGGCTGAACCAGACCATTCGCAACCTTGGCATCCTATTTGCCCAAGATGAGCTTCCGACCCCATCACCAAGACCGCCTACTTCCACCTCCATAACATCACCCATCTCCGCCTCTGCCTCAGCTCATCTGTTGCTGAAACCCTCATCCATGCCTATGTTACCTCTAGACTTGACTATTCCAATGCTCTGCTGGTCTGCCTCCCATCTTCCACCATCCATAAACTTGAGTTCATCCCAAACTCTGCTGCCCATAACCTAACTCACACTATGTGCCGTTCTCCTATCACTCCTGTGCTCGCTGACCTACATTGGCTCCCGGTCCGGCAACAACTCGATTTAAAAATTCTCATCCTTGTTTTCAAATCCCTCTATGGCCTCGCTCCCTCCCCATCTCTGTAACCTTCTCCAGCCCTACAATCCTCCGAGATCTCTGCATTCCTCCAATTCTAGCCTCTTGCGCATCCCCGATTTTCAGCGCTCCACCATGGCGGCCATGCCTTCAGCTGCCTAGGCCCTAAGGTTTGAAATTTCTACCCTAAATCTCTCCACCTCTCTACTTCTCTCTCCACCTTTAAGGCACTCCTTAAAACCTGCCTCTTTGACCAAGCTGTCGTAATATCTCCTTATGTGCGCAGTGTCAAATTTGGTTTGATATCACTCCTGTGAAGTGCCTTGGGACGTTTTACTATGTTAAAGGTGCTATATAAATGCATATTGTTGTTGTTCATGCTGAAAAACAGGGCGATAGGCAGATGAAATTCTCTTAGCATCCACTAACTACCCAAGGCCTTTATTTATTTATATTGTAAATTGGGTCCTACGCTGGCTGTAGGACCCTGAGCGTGCATAGCACACACTCCGTCCAGTGCTACCAGACGAATAGCGGTATAACCAACAGTCCTCAAAGGGACCGCTGCAGGCCATTCCGAAAACGGAGCAAAAACCTCAGTGCAACTGATTTTTGTGGGGCTCCTCCTAAGCCCTACAAAAAGCTTCCCAACCACCGCTGGCCACTCAATCCCCTCGCCCACCAGAGTTGCCTCCCTCCCCCTCTAAGATTTAACTCCTGGATCGGCTCTGTGCTGTTCTTGAAAATTCAACTCAGTCTTGAAAGCTGAATAAAGCAGCTGTTACCCTTTATACATATTTTTTAATTTTCCAGGAAATTTGTGCTCATTAAGGTGGCATCAACATAGGAGATTGGAACACGTTTTTGTCCACCAATTCTGTTACCCAGTGACAGCATCAAGCACTGCCAAGTCAAGTATAGAATGGCCAGCTACGTAATGAAGCTTCTTCTACTCTGCCCAAACAATGGGGGAAGGGTTACTCTAGTTACTATGTAAACAATTTTACAACACCAAGTTATAGTCCAGCAATTTTATTTTAAATTCACAAGCTTTCGGAGGCTTCCTCCTTCGTCAGGTGAACGATGTTCCTCCTTCACCTGACGAAGGAGGAAGCCTCCGAAAGCTTGTGAATTTAAAATAAAATTGCTGGACTATAACTTGGTGTTGTAAAATTGTTTACAATTGTCAACCCCAGTCCATCACCGGCATCTCCACATCATAGTTACTATGTGTAGGTCATTGTAAATATGTTTTTTTTTGGATCCATTTATGATGTCACTACACATAGCAACCCGAGAATTCTTCCTCTGATGTGTCTTAATCCCAATCTCACTGGAATGCAGAAAAGCAGTATGATTTCTTCCATTTCTCACAATAGGCATTCTTATGGCCTGTCTTGGAAAAATTGGCAGTTCACTTAGAGGCAGTTTGGTCTGGTGGGCTCACATTAGCTAGGAACCAAGACTGAGACTGCCCAAATTCATTTAACATAGAACCCTCTCAACCATCAGAGAGAGAGAGGTTTCATCTCATCAGCTGGATTTGAGCGCAAAGCTGAAAGTGCAATTTACGAACCCAAAGTATTAGCCACTGGTGAGATTCCTTCTAGATAGATGAGCTAGGATGGGCCAAATATCATGATCTGGTTGCTCTTAAATACCAAAAAAAAACATTTTGCAATGAGCCATTATTGTAAAATATCAACAATACACACCAGAATTCTGAGGAGGAAAGCTCAGGCCATCAAGCAATGCCTCAGGTCTGAGAAATACAGTAAACTGGTCATTTTAATTAATGTAAGTTATTGTAAATAAAGGGGGAATAATGACTCATGGTGGACACAGCAGCTGGTTATACAACAGGTTACATGATGGAGATGCAAGCCCCAGCTTTATGCCCGCCATTCCCTATGCAACAAATTACTGATCTTAGAAATTATTCCAGGAGAACATTCCAGGTCAAGGAAAAGAGGTAGGTCACTCCAGGCCAGTTCTCCTGGAAACCAGCTAAAAGGAGGCAAAAGCAAAATCCTGAAGGTAAGAACATGAAAAAGAAAACATTTTAACAGGGAGAAAAAATTAATTAAAAAAAAATGTTTTTTTCTTGAATGTAAACTGATTGCCAAAAATACTTGAGACTAAATCTGTTATTTCATCTTGTTTAGAATAAAAGAAATATGCTATTAAAACCTGAAAAAGCAATCTCCAAAGGGAAGAAATCTTATTTTGTTAAATTCAATAAAACAACCTTATCTAACCGCAACAGTTCAATTTGAGTTTCCTCTGCTGTTATTCAAAAGTTGAGCCCCAATATATATTAGCTGTGTAAACTCATGACCTCTGTTCACTGTGAATGACTGCAGCCAGAGTCAGCATTAATAGTCGCCCTGCAGGGCTCCCACCTTGAACTCACCCTGCTGCTTGTTCCTCCCTATTATAATGGCTGTACAAAGACAGGATTATTCTGTTGATGCTGAATGCTGTTCCTGCCAGTGCAAGGGATTAGTTCAACACTGGATTGCCAAATCCAGACCACTTAAAACACTGTCTAGAACTTCATTCACATCAGTGTCTGAAATAATTTTTTGGCAACATTTTTTGTTTTTTTTTAAACGTAGAAATTTGAGCTCCTCTCTTATAATAGGAATTCTGTGCTGGCCCTGTGCTAGCATCACACACCCCAGTTCCTGATCTCTGACAAGTTGCTGTGGGGGAGGGGGGAATGCTGAATGGAGAAGACATTTCCCCCCACATAGAGCAGGGAGAGCAAGGGGAGGCCAGGAGAGCAAGGGGAGACAAGGAGAGCAAGGGGAGGCCAGGAGACCTGGGGAGTAAGGGAGGGCCAGGAGAGCAAGATAAGGCCAGGAGAGCAAGGGGAGTCTAGGAGAGTAAGGGAGGGTAGAAGACCAAGGGGAGGACTAGGAGAACAAGGGGAGGGCTAGGAGAACAAGGGGAGGGCTAGGAGACCAAGGGGAGGGCTAGGAGACCAAGGGGAGGGCTAGGAGACCAAGGGGAGGGCTAGGAGACCAAGGGGAGGGCTAGGAGACCAAGGGGAGACCAACAGAGCAAGGAGAGATGGGAAAAGTCACCACAAGCTAGACATTATTAGAGTAGAATTGGTTAGACCTGGGAGGATGTTGCAGCGACTGGGAGGAGATCATCCAGCCATAGATGAATGATTAGACAAAATCCACTGTGCCTTCCTATATATGAGAAATAGGTCCCTAATGGCACAAAACTGACAATTACTTAAAGCTGCAATATAATTCGAGCGATCAGAATGTGGCTGGAGATGTCTAAGGAGGAATTGGGGGGGGGGGTCCACTGGGAAATTAAATATCTAATAACAATTGGAAGACAGGGTGTTTATAAATTATAATCCCCAAAATGACGATTTGAGCAAAGCTGGGGCTATGTCTGCGCATGGCACAGGCAAACCTGTGGCAGCAGAGAGGGCTGATCTCACCATATCTGCAAAAGGAAATCACATTCTTAGAAATTGCAGGCTTTGTTAGTGAGTCAGTAATTACAGACAAAACCAAGCACAGTCTTATTTTTCATCAAAAGAGCATTTATACCCCAGGTCTCTACTTCCCACCTTTTTCTGATGTAACAGCTGCAATTGGGAACACACCATATGAAACTGTAGCCGCAAACACAAGTCCTTCCGCTTTATGAGACACTACATCATAGCTCCACAAAAGCATTCATAAGAACGACAATAAAACTGCTTTTTGGAAGAGAAAAATAAAGCTTGGAATTTTTTCTCCTGGACTTTTGAGGGCGAGGGGATTATTATACAACCAGTGAAGCATGTATTTTTGGGGTTATCAAAGGTGATTTGTAAGGCTTCTCTCTGTTAGTTTATTTTGTTGTAACGGATAACACCATGACTGTGCACAAAACTGTTTTATACCATAATTTGGTATATACTGGTCTTGGAAGGAGTGCAGCGCAGATTCACCAGAATGATACTGGGGCTAAAACGGTTAAATTATGAGAACAGGTTGCATAGACTAGGCTTGTATTCCCTTGAATATAGAAGATCAAGGGGTGATTCTAATTGAAGTGTTTAAGATGATTAAAGGATTTGATAGGGTAGATAGAGGGAAACTATTTCCTCTGGTGGGAGAGTCCAGAATAAGGGGGCATAACCTTAAAATTAGAGCTAGGCCCTTCAGGGGTGATGTCAGGAAGCACTTCTTCACACAAAGGGTAGTTGAAATCTGCAACTCTCTCCCCCAAAAAGCTGTTGAGGCTGGGGATCAATTTCAAATTTGAAAACTGAGATTGATAGATTTTTGTTAGGCAAGGGTATTAAGGGTTACGGAACCAAGGCGGGTAGGTGGAGTTAAGATGCAGATCAGCCATAATCTAATTGAATGGCGGAACAGGCTCGAGGGGCTAAATTGCCTACTCCTATTCCTATGATACTTTTGTGTTGTTTAGCTTAATTGCTTTCATGCAAAATAGACTGTTGGTTTCTTATTATAGAGCTGTGCAGTGCAGTATTATTTTATCTAGCTTTGACTTTTAAAACTTCCTGTTGGTCATGCTTGTCCTTCTTGTGGTTTTAGAATGCTAATCGTGGCATAAGGATGTCTGTGCGATTCTCTTATTTTGTTGCTCCTTTCTTTCTTAAAAAAAATGTTCTTTCTTTCTCCTTCCTGACTCCTTCTTGTGGTATGGTTCCACAGGCATCAGGAACCTGTGGTATCTCACCAAGTGCTATTATTCATGTTAGAGTCTTGACACGGTTGTGTGACCGTGGTGAGCATGGCAGCCAAAATCAATCCTTTCATCCCCCAGCACCTATACACAAGCACTTCCTGCATATGGTCACTGAATCACAATCAGGAGCAAGAAGCCTGGATGACTATTCCCTCCCTAACCTAGAGGCACTATGGCCAATTGTAACAGTTATCATCTGCCCAGTTGAGATCAGTTAACTCAGCTCAGCCAGATGGGTTAAACCTGGAACCTTCCTGGTCTGTATGGCTCAGCCACTCACTGAGCCATCAGTGTTATCTGGACCCTAAAAGCTTGTTACCTACTTCTTATATTTTTGCATTTTGTTTCCTATGTCTCACTCATATTTTGTTCAGTTCTGTTCCAAGTTTGCAATTCTGTGATGTATTCTAATAGGATAAAGCTGTAGCCAACTCTGTCACTGACTTCCCCTTGTCACTGTCCCCATGGGGATACAGCTGGCCTCCCCACAGATCCTCCTTACAGTAGCATAGCTGAGACTGTGAACTCAGTAAAGTGACGAAAGCTAAACCTGTAAAATAGTCTGTTCTCTGGAAGTGGATTGGTGGCAAATAGCTCTTCTTTTGGAGATACATGATGCGAGTTAGGCTATATGGAGTTATGATCGCATACAATGAGGAAGTGACACTTGGAAAGGTAGAGATCATCTAATAGATGAACACAGTTTATTCCATCCCGTTGTTCATAGCTCACTCTACATTTGACCCGTTTCATTTATCCAGGTGCACTAGATGCATAATTGCCAATACTGTTCTTCCTTCAAACAAAAGACAATAGTAACTAGAATAAAGGGCTGACTCTGCACATGGGGAAGGTGCCCAGATACACCTAAATACATAGAAATTACAACACAGAAATAGGCCATTCGGCCCAACCAGTCCATGTCGGCATTTATCTTCCACGCAAGCAATTAGTCCAAAACACATTTACCCACTCTGTTCTCATATCCCTTTATCGCTTTTATCTCATCCAATCTAATCTTGAATGTTGCCATAGTTTCTGGCTCAACGGCTATCCCTGGAAGTCAATTTCACAGCCTCACAACTCTGTGTAAAACAGTTTCTCCTGCTCTCAGCTTGCTTAGACTAGTCTTGTATTCCCTTGAGTATAGAAGATTGGGGGGTTATCTGATTTTTTTTTTATTCGTTCATAGGATGTGGGTGTTGCTGGCGAGGCCAGCATTTATTGCCCAGGGTACAGATGCTATAGGAAAGATAGAGCAGGAGGTAAGAGAGGAGGGGGAGTTGCGTTCTTGATTAGGGAGAACATCACGGCAGTAGTGAGAGGGGATATATCCGAGGGTTCGCCCACTGAGTCTATATGGGTAGAACTGAAAAATAAGAAGGGAGAGATCACTTTGATAGGATTGTACTACAGACCCCCAAATAGTCAACGGGAAATTGAGGAGCAAATATGTAAGGAGATTACAGACAGCTGCAAGAAAAATAGGGTGGTAATAGTAGGGGACTTTAACTTTCCCAACATTGACTGGGACAGCCATAGCATTAGGGGCTTGGATGGAGAGAAATTTGTTGAGTGTATTCAGGAGGAATTTCTCATTCAGTATGTGGATGGCCCGACTAGAGAGGGGGCAAAACTTGACCTCCTCTTGGGAAATAAGGAAGGGCAGGTGACAGAAGTGTTAGTGAGGGATCACTTTGGGACCAGTGATCATAATTCCATTAGTTTTAAGATAGCTATGGAGAAGGATAGGTCTGGCCCAAAAGTTAAAATTCTAAATTGGGGAAAGGCCAATTTTGATGGTATTAGACAGGAACTTTCAGAAGTTGATTGGGAGAGTCTGTTGGCAGGCAAAGGGACGTCTGGTAAGTGGGAGGCTTTCAAAAGTGTGTTAACCAGGGTTCAGGGTAAGCACATTCCTTATCAAGTGAAGGGCAAGGCTGGTAGAAGTAGGGAACCTTGGATGACTCGGGAGATTGAGGCCCTAGTCAAAAAGAAGAAGGAGGCATATGACATGCATAGGCAGCTGGGATCAAGTGGATCCCTTGAAGAGTATAGAGATTGCCGGAGTAGAGTTAAGAGAGAAATCAGGAGGGCAAAAAGGGGATATGAGATTGCTTTGGCAGATCAGGCAAAGGTGAATCCAAAGAGCTTCTACAAATACATAAAGGGCAAAAGGGTAACTAGGGAGAGAGTAGGGCCTCTTAAGGATCAACAAGGTCATCTATGTGCGGAACCACAAGAGATGGGTGAGATCCTGAATGAATATTTCACATCGGTATTTACGGTTGAGAAAGGCATGGATGTTAGGGAACTTGGGGAAATAAATAGTGATGTCTTGAGGAGTGTACATATTACAGAGAGGGAGGTGCTGGAAGTCTTAACGCGCATCAAGGTAGATAAATCTCCGGGACCTGATGAAATGTATCCCAGGACGTTATGGGAGGTTAGGGAGGAAATTGCGGGTCCCCTAGCAGAGATATTTGAATCATCCACCGCTACAGGTGAGGTGCCTGAAGATTGGAGGGTAGCAAATGTTGTGCCTTTGTTTAAGAAGGGCGGCAGGGAAAAGCCTGGGAACTACAGACTGGTGAGCCTGACATCTGTAGTGGGTAAGTTGTTAGAGGGTATTCTGAGGGACAGGATCTACAGGCATTTGGAGAGGCAGGGACTGATTAGGAACAGTCAGCATGGTTTTGTGAGAGGAAAATCATGTCTCACGAATTTGATTGAGTTTTTTGAAGGGCTAACCAAGAAGATAGATGAGGGCTGTGCAGTAGACGTGGTCTACATGGACTTCAGCAAAGCATTTGACAAGGTACCGCATGGTAGGTTGTTACATAAGGTTAAATCTCATGGGATCCAAGGTGAGGTAGCCAATTGGATACAAAATTGGCTTGACGACAGAAGACAGAGGGTGGTTGTCGAGGGTTGTTTTTCAAACTGGATGCCTGTGTCCAGCGGTGTGCCTCAGGGATCGGTGCTGGGTCCGCTGTTATTTGTTATTTATATTAATGATTTGGATGAGAATTTAGGAGGCATGGTTAGTAAGTTTGCAGATGACACCAAGATTGGTGGCATTGTGGACAGTGAAGAAGGTTATCTAGGATTGCAACGGGATCTTGATAAATTGGGCCAGTGGGCCGATGAATGGCAGATGGAGTTTAATTTAGATAAATGTGAGGTGATGCATTTTGGTAGATCGAATCGGGCCAGGACCTACTCCGTTAATGGTAGGGCGTTGGGGAGAGTTATAGAACAAAGAGATCTGGGAGTACAGATTCATAGCTCCTTGAAAGTGGAGTCACAGGTGGATAGGGTGGTGAAGAAGGCATTCGGCATGCTTGGTTTCATTGGTCAGAACATTGAATGCAGGAGTTGGGATGTCTTGTTGAAGTTGTACAGGGCATTGGTGAGGCCACACTTGGAGTACTGTGTACAGTTCTGGTCACCCTATTATCGAAAGGATATTATTAAACTAGAAAGAGTGCAGAAAAGATTTACTAGGATGCTACCGAGACTTGATGGTTTGACTTACAGGGAGAGGTTAGACAGACTGGGACTTTTTTCCCTGGAGAGTAGGAGGTTAAGGGGTGATCTTATAGAAGTCTATAAAATAATGAGGGGCATAGATAAGGTCGATAGTCAAAATCTTTTCCCAAAGGTAGGGGAGTCTATAACGAGGGGGCATAGATTTAAGGTGAGAGGGGAGAGATACAAAAGGGTCCAGAGGGGCAATTTTTTCACTCAAAGGGTGGTGAGTGTCTGGAACGAGCTGCCAGAGGCAGTAGTAGAGGCGGGTACAATTTTGACTTTTAAAAAGCATTTGGACAGTTACATGGGTAAGATGGGTATAGAGGGATATGGGCCAAGTGCAGGCAATTGAGACTAGCTTAGTGGTATAAACTGGGCGACATGGACATGTTGGGCCGAAGGGCCTGTTTCCATGTTGTAACTTCTATGATTCTATGATTCTATGATTCTATCCCTAATTGCCCTTGAGGAGGTGTGGTGAGCCACCTTCTTGAACCGCTGCAGTCCATTTGGTGAAGGTTCTCCCACAGTGCGGTAGGGAGTTCCAGGATTTTGACCCAGCGACAATGAAGGAACGGCGATATATTTCCAAGTCGGGATGGTGTGTGACTTGGAGGGGAACGTGCAGGTGGTGTTGTTCTCATGTGCCTACTGCCCTTGTCCTTCTAGGTGGTAGAGGTCGCGGGTTTGGGAGATGCTATCAAAGAAGCCTTGGCGAGTTGCTGCAGTGCATCCTGTGGATGGTACACACTGCAGCCACTGTGCGCCGGTGGTGAAGGGATTGAATGTTTAGGGTGGTGGATGAGGTGCCAATCAAGCGGGCTGCTTTGTCCTGGATGGTATCAAGCTTCTTGAGTGTTGTTGGAGCTGCACTCATCCAGGCAAGTGGCGGGTATTCCATCACACTCCTGACTTGTGCCTTATAGATGGTGGAAAGGCTTTAGGGAGTCAGGAGATGAGTCACTCGCCGCAGAATACCCAGCCTCTGATCTGCTCTTATAGCCACAGTATTTATGTGGCTGGTCCAGTTAAGTTTTTGGTCAATGGTGACCCCCCCAGGATATTGATGGTGGGGGATTCGGTGATGGTAATGCCGTTGAATGTCAAGGGGAGGTGGTCAGACTCTCTCGTGTTGGAGATGGTCATTGCCTGGCACTTGTCTGGCGCAAATGTTACTTGCCACTTATCAGTCCAAGCCTGGATGTTGTCCAGGTCTTGCTGCATGCGGGCACGGACTTCTTCATCATTTGAGGGGTTGCGAATCAAACTGAACACTGTGCAATCATCAGTGAACATCCCCATTTCTGACCTTATGATGGAGGGAAGGTCATTGATGAAGCAGCTGAAGATGGTTGGGCCTAGGACACTGCCCTGAGGAACTCCTGCAGCAATGTCCTGGGGCTGGGATGACTGACCTCCAACAACCACTACCATCTTCCTTTGTGCTAGGTATGACTCCAGCCACTGAAGAGTTTTCCCCCTGATTCCCATTGACTTCAATTTTTACTAGGGCTACTTGGTGCCACACTCGGTCAAATGCTGCCTTGATGTCAAGGGCAGTCACTCTCACCTCACCTCTGGAATTCAGTTCTTTTGTCTATGTTTGGACCAAGGCTGTAATGAGGTCTGGAGCCGAGTGGTCCTGGCGTTGAGGTGTTTGGGATGATTGGAGGAGTTGATAGGGTAGATAGACGCTGTTTCCTATGGTGGGGGAGTCAAGAGCAAGGGGGCATAACGTTGGAGTTAGAGCTGGGCCGTTCAGTGGTATGTTGGGAAGTACTTCTTCACACAAAGGGTGGCCTGGAACTCTCTCCCCAGAAAGCTATTGGGGCTAGGTCAATTGAGAATTTCAAGACTGAGACTGATGGATTGTTGTTGTTGGGCAGGGGGTTGAGGGTTACAGTTAGGATACGGATCAGCCATGATCTACTGAATGGTGGAACAGGCTCCAGGGGCTGAATGGCCTATTCCAGTTCCCATGTTCCTTGTATTTTATGACCCCCCACGTTCTTGACCCCTCATCAACTGGAAACAGTCTACTTCTATTTACCCTTTCCCACCTTTCCATAATTTTAAACATCTCGATCATATTGATGTGGAGACAAAATTTCCCGGCATACAGGCAATTTTCTATTTCTTTCAGACATGTTGGAATATACTCATGACCTATAAATCGTTGTGGCAAATCTGATAATCTAGTGAGGTATGGCCCTCTGCTGTTGCTCTGTAATTGTAATTGCAGTGTCTCTAAGTCCATGGTGGTTTTCTGTCTTCATCAAAACTTACTCAAAAATCTCACTATCTGTACTATATGTCAATAGAATCAATTAATATGATAAATTGTAAAATAGCCCATTTTTATTTTATATAAGTTTACACGTTCTTAGGACATGATTTCATACAGAGTACACGCTATAGTACATATGTAACAAAATTTGCAGCTATATGCAGTGAGGTTCATATATAGTTATACAGCTTTTATACATCAGGGTGAGGGGTGCTTGGTGACAGGGGGAATTTCATCCCTAACTTTGAAAAGGTTAATTGTGTGGCTTCTGTTCATAAGTTAGGACATTCTTCATCCGAACCTTCAACCCACTTTATTTCATCCCACCAACCCTATTACTTTCCCATTACAGCTTTAACGGCTTCCTGAACAAGCACACAGAACGCATGTCTCATCTAAAGGATGGCATCTCATACAATGCAGCATTCCCATAGTGCATAAGCTTAAATTGTGAGGAACTCAAACCCACAACCTTCTGACCCAGAGGCAACGGTGCTGCCAGTCAAGTCAAGCTTTTTCCTCTTAAGGTGATTGAATATTTTGTGCTGGAACTCTGATTCAGCTTTAGTTTTAAACTGTTTATTGGGCTGTTTCTGTTACCTTGGAGATGGAACAAATTGGTCTGGGTCTATTTGGGATTATGAAGAAAAGAATGTTACACTGACAAAAAAAATGGGATCATTTGGAATATCCATTATCCCACAGAACATCCGGTATCCCAAAATTAATGCCATTGATTAATGTTCCCAAATGCTAGATTTATTTTGCTGTAAGCTCAACAATATTTCATCTCTTTCTCCCCTTAATGTGGAGACAAGTGAAACAAAGAAATCTTATTCACCTCTACTAGTACCTAACTCACCATAACAGTTTGCGATTTTTTTTGAGCCAACAATGAAAGCTTTACTCACATCTCCTGGTACAATTTGGACGTAATGTTAGGTGTGTGAATCTGGCAGTATGTATCCAGTCTTTGGTGGCATAGTTGTAGCATTCATCTGAAACCCTGTTGGTCCCCATCATAGCTGCCTCGGTATATTACAATCCAAGTATCCCAAAAGTTATTTTACTGCGTATGAACAGAAAATGCAGGAAAACGCTTAGCAGCTCAGGCAGCATCTGTGGAGAGAGAAACAGAGTTAACAGCCCTGGTATTTACGGGGAGGCGGGGAGGGTGCGAGGGAGTGCTGTAGCGAGTCTAAAACTCAGAAGGTCTGGGATGCAGAGGTCCTGCTGATATTAATGGCACGACCTCATTAACATTTTCTTTTTCCGTTTCTCAACCAACAGCCGGCCAGATTGGCAGGAGGCCACAACCAGGAGAGATCGGAGCTTGGTTGGGGGTGGTGGGCCCTAGGGAGCGTCAGAGCCCAGAAACCTGGACGGCAGCTGTTAAATTTAAATCAGGCTCCCAAATGCATCGTGGGAGCCAGATTGAAATATGATAATGCTGTGTCTCACCTCTCCAAGACGGGACACTTGCACACCTCGCTACCCGTCACGATGTGTTCCCCGATTTTTAATTTTTAAACCCCCGACCTTCTCCTGCCCTACGTGGGAGGATTAATGTCGAGGCCAACATTTCAGGTCGATGCCTTTCGTTAGGCCTGAAACGTTAACTCTGTTTCTCTCTCCACAGATGCTGCCTGACCTGCTGAGTGTTTTCCAGCATTTTCTGTTTTTATTTCAGATTTCCAGCATCTGCAGTATTTTATTGCATGCTGCCCTGAAACTTGTGTTCTTTCAAAAGGACATCTTAGCATTCCTAGCTCAGCGAGGACCCCTAGTGTCCTTAGTACAAATGCACAATTTATATTGGCATTCATTTTAAAGTATGTATTACACACAGCTTACGATGAAAGAAACAATAGCAATTGATAAAAAATGAGGAATTTACTGATAAGCATATGGACGTACATCAGAGCTCACAAAACTGGTATTACTGCCCTAACAAAGCATTTACACCACATGCCTGGTGGATCTAGCAATGGGTGCTACGTGATACTGCTCACACTCATTGACAGCCAGCAGCCAGTCAAACAGAGGCCGAGCCAACATATGGATGAAATTTAATGTGAACAAATGCAAAGGCATAAGATTGGAGAAGGATAATAAACAGTTGCAATAAAAACATGATATTATTTTACAGGACACAACACAGGAGAGAAATTTAGAGTACTGGTGCTTAGATCGCAGAAGCCATTCACAAAGTTTGCAGCAGCAGCAAAGAAAGCAAATAGGACCTTGAGCTGTATTGTCAGAGGATATAGAGTGCAAATCTCAGGAAGGAATGCTTAATTTGTATGGAGCATTACTCCAGCCCCACCTCGAGTACTGTCTACAATTCTGATCACCATATTATAATGCAGACATCCACGCATTTGAGAGGGTGAAGCAAAGGGCAAATAAACTGAAGGCTGAGTTATGAGGAGAGGCTGCAGAAGCTGGAAATGTTTACAACGGAGAAGAGAAGGTGCCAGGGTGCTCTTATTCAAAATCTTAAAAGACATAGACAAGATCAATATTTAAACATAGTCACAAAGTCCATAAGAATGTATGGCCTTAAACTCAGGAGGGTGAAATGACAATTCAAATTTAACTATTTTATGCAGACAGTGGTGAATGTATGGAATGAGCTTCCAAGAGAGGCAGTGGGGTGGAATGCATTAACAAATTCAAGAGCGTGGATATGGAGGAAAAACTGATAGAGGGGTATGACAGGTGTTGTGTGATACAATATTTCCTAGACACTGGGACCAGACAGATGGACAGCTTTGGTCTTTTCCTATATTCCTATGTGCAGCCAGCAGACATGGTCAAACAGAAAGCAAGCTAACCTGTAGTAAAAAAACATAAATAACAAAATTTTCTGCAAAGTCCACTAACAGCAATGTGAACTTCCATTCTCACATTCTTAACATGAAAGGGGATCGGTTAAGTAAAATACTAAAACAAAGTGAGTCAACTGGAATGTACTGAAGTTGTACCTTCTTGTAAAAATTATGAAATAAGGGTACAAAAAGATGGAGGGGATTTAAACACCACTGAGACCCTGCTTTCAAACTTACACAGACTGGTGTAATGGAACTCTTCTTGCTCCCTAGCTGCTCTAAGCAAAATGCATTTAAGAAAACTGAGCTCAATTTCTAGTAGGTATAGTTCTAGTTGGTATAGTTCTAGTATGTATAGTTCTAACCAGAATGTCTTGTTCAGACTCCCTGATAGCAAAGCAAGTTTATCAATTAGTAGCTGAGTTATACAGCCCAATGAAGGTCCTGGTTCAAGACCAGTTTACGCCGAGTTAGCTGATCTCAGCTTGGAGGTGCTAACGTTGGACTTATCACCCTGCTTTGGGGAGGATAAAAAATCTACCAGGATTCCCACTCCTGATCACTGACTGCGACATCTACGTGTGGTCATCATATGCGTGCAAGGGAGGTTCGTCTGTGATGCCCTCCATAGTGGAATAGCCCAGCACTCAGTGGCAAAGCTCCCACATGAATAACAACCACATGGCAAAATACTATAAGATGGTTGATGCTTGTGAAAATGTACTCCAGCAGGGAGTCAATACCTTCAGGTGAGAAAATTAGCAAGAAAAGAGAAAAATAAATGTCTTGTTCAGAAAAGCCACTGAACTAGATACCAGCAGCTGTGTAAGCGTAGTGCAAGTGGTCTTGGCCTCTCGTATTTTTTCTCCTATTACTTCAGGGAAGTACCTAAGCTCTTATATCAAATATCAACTGATAGAATATGCTGTTGTACTGACTGTTCCCTATTTGCTGTTGATAACTGTTTTCTGACAGCTGGTCTGAATGGTTCTTGTCAGACAAATCTGAACTAGTCTACTGCATTCTACATGCAGCAGTTGTAAGCCCTATCAGTATGTCAAACACAAGCTGGTAAACTATGCCATCCGAAGAGATTAAATTAAAAAATACAAACACAAGAAAACAAAAACATCTCAGTCATGCTCCTTGGAATCATGTCAGCGTTGGACGGTTTCTGCAATCTCACTGGCCAAGGCAAACAGCATCCATTTAAAAGTAATTCTAGCTGTTATAAACCATTGCAGATACTTTGCCCTGAGCAATATTTCTTACAGCTCAACAGGAATGTTAAATTATAGAATCATAGAAAATTTACTTCACAGAAGGAGGCCATTCGGGCCGACGTGTCTGCGCCAGCCGATAATGAGCCACCCAGCCTAATCCCACTTTCTAGCACTTGGTCCGTGGCCTTACAGGTTATGGCACTTCAGGTGCATATCCAGGTACTTTTTAAGTGTGATGAGGGTTTCTGCCTCTAACACCCTTTCAGGCAGTGAGTTCCAGACCCCTATCACCCAATGGGTGAAAAAAAATTTCCTCAGCTCCCCTCTAATCCTTCTACCAATCACTTTAAATCTATGCCCCTGGTTATTGACCTCTCTGCTAACAGGAATAGGTCATAGAATCATAGAAAGGTTACAGCATGGAAAGAGGCCATTCGACCCATCGAGTCTGTGCCGGCTCTATGCAAGAGCAATCCAGCTAGTCCCACTCCCCATCCTGCAAATTTTTACCTTTCAAGTACTTATCCAGTTCCCTTTTGAAGGCCATGATTGAATCTGTCTCCATCACCCCCTCTGGCAGTGCATTCCTTTCGCACTCTGGGACAGTGGGTCAGACACTGTCCTTTCACACTCTGGGAAAGTGGGTCAGACACTGTCCTTTCACACTCTGGGACAGTGGGTCAGACACTGTCCTTTCACACTCTGGGACAGTGGGTCAGACACTGTCCTTTCACACTCTGGGACAGTGGGTCACTCCCTTATCTGTGATAAATTTCGTCTGCCATGTGTCTGCCCATTTCACCAGTTTGTCTACGTCCACCTTCTCAAAGGCAATTAGGGCTGGGCAATAAATGCCAGCCTCGCCAGCGACGCCCACATCCCATGAACAAATAAAAAAAAACCTGAAGTCTGTTACTATCCTTCACATTGTTTGCTACATTTCCAAGTCTCATGTCATCTGCAAAATTTATTTTCCAGGCCTGTGTCTTGCTCGACCTGCTCTTTCCCGTTATAGCTCCTTATTGTGGGGAAAGAAAGAACCTCTCTACAGCGCACAATACTCCAGCTGTGGCCTTACCAGCATTTTATACAGTTCCATCATTACATCCCTGCTTTTGTATTCTATACCTCAGCTAATAATGGAGAGCATTTCGTATGCCTTCTTCACAACCTTATCTACCTGTACTGCCACCTTCAGGGACCTGTGCACATGCACTCCAAGGTCTCTCACTTCCTCTACCCCTCTCAATATATTCCCGTTTACTGTGTCTTCCCTATTACTGTTTGCCCTCCCTAAGTGCATTGCCTCACAATTCTCCGGGTTGAACTCCATTTGTCACTTTTCCGCCCAATCCACCAACCCATTGATATCTTCTTGGAGTCTACAGCTATCCTCTTCACTATCAACGACATGGCCAATTTTTGTGTCATCTGCAAATTTGCCAATCATGCCCCCTACATTCAAGTCCAAATCATTAATATATACCACAAACAGCAAGGGACCCAATACTGAGCCCTGTGGCACACCACTGGAAACAGATTTCCATTCGCAAAGACATCCATTGACTTTTACCCTTTGTTTCCTGTTACTGAGCCAATTTTGGATCCAATTCGCCACATTTCCCTGTATCCCATAGGCTTTTACCTTTCTGACCAGTCTGCCATGTGGGACCTTGTCAAATGCCTTACTAAAATACATGTAGACAACATCCATTATTTGTTATTTATATTAATGATTTGGATGGGAATTTAGGAGGCATGGTTAGTAAGTTTGCAGATGACACCAAGATTGGTGGCATTGTGGACAGTGAAGAAGGTTATCTAGGATTGCAACGGGATCTTGATAAATTGGGCCAGTGGGCCGATGAATGGCAGATGGAGTTTAATTTAGATAAATGTGAGGTGATGCATTTTGGTAGATCGAATCGGGCCAGGACCTATTCCGTTAATGGTAGGGCGTTGGGGAGAGTTATAGAACAAAGAGATCTAGGAGTACAGGTTCATAGCTCCTTGAAAGTGGAGTCACAGGTGGATAGGGTGGTGAAGAAGGCATTCAGCATGCTTGGTTTCATTGGTCATAACATTGAATACAGGAGTTGGGATGTCTTGTTGAAGTTGTACAAGACATTAGTAAGGCCACACTTGGAATACTATGTACAGTTCTGGTCACCCTATTATAGAAAGGATATTATTAAACTAGAAAGAGTGCAGAAAAGATTTACTAGGATGCTACCGGGACTTGATGGTTTGACTTATAGGGAGAGGTTGGATAGACTGAGACTTTTTTCCCTGGAGAGTAGGAGGTTAAGGGGTGATCTTATAGAAGTCTATAAAATAACGAGGGGCATAGATAAGGTCGATAGTCAAAATCTTTTCCCAAAGGTAGGGGAGTCTATAACGAGGGGCATAGATTTAAGGTGAGAGGGGAGAGATACAAAAGGGTCCAGAGGGGCAATTTTTTCACTCAAAGGGTGGTGAGTGTCTGGAACGAGCTGCCAGAGGCAGTAGTAGAGGCGGGTACAATTTTGTCTTTTAAAAAGCATTTGGACAGTTACATGGGTAAGATGGGTATAGAGGGATATGGGCCGAGTGCAGGCAATTGGGACTAGCTTAGTGGTATAAACTGGGCGACATGGACATGTTGGGCCAAAGGGCCTGTTTCCATGTTGTAAACTTCTATGATTCTATGATTCTATCCACTGCACTACCCTCATCAATCCTCCTTGTCACTTCCTCAAAGAATTCAATCAGGTTTGTAAGGCATGACCTTCCCTGAACAAAGCCATGCTGACTATCCCTGATTAAACCACGCCTTTCCAAGTGACAGTTTATCCTATCTCTGAGTATTGATTCTAATAGTTTGCCCACCGCCGAGGTAAGACTGACCGGCCTATAATTGTTCGGCCTTTCCCTCGTACCCTTTTTAAACAATGGTACTTCGTTTGCAGTCTTCCAGTCCTCTGGTATCTCCCCTGTATCTAGTGAGGATTGGAAAATGATCCTCAGAGCATCCGCTATTTCCTCCCTGGCTTCCTTCAATAGCCTAGGAAACAATCCATCCGGCCCTGGTGACTTATCAACTTTCAAGGATTCTAGTCCCTCTAGTACTTCCTCTCTCGTTATGTTTATCTTATCCAATATTTCACACCTCTCCTCTTTAAATACTATGTCCGGATCATCCCTTTCCTTTGTGACTACGGAGACAAAATATTCATTTAAAACCCTACCCACATCCTCTGCTTCTACACACAAGTTACCCTTATCATCCCTGATAGGTCCCACATTTTCCTTAGCTATCCTCTTGTTCTTAATGTACTGATAAAACATCTTTGGGTTTTCTTTAATCTTACTAGCTAGTATTTTTTCATGCCCTCTCTTTGCTTTCCTTATTTCCTTTTTTTCATCATACCTGTACTTTCTATACTCCTCTAGGCTTTCTGCAGTATTTAGTTTTCTGTGACAATCATAAGCTTTCTTTTTCTGCTTTATCTTGCCCCATATACTTCTAGACAATCAGGGGGCTCTAAATTTGGCAGTGCCACCCTTTTTCTTTCAGGGGACGTGTCTGCATTGTACCCGTAGAATTTCACTTTTTAGTGCCTCCCACTGGCTTGCCTCTGACTTCTCCTTAAGTAGTTGTGTCCAGTCCACTTCTGCCAAATCACCTCTTAGTTCTGTAAAATTTGCCTTCCCCCAATTTAAAACGTTTACTCCTGATTTAACTCTGTCCTTTTCCATAATAATGCTGAAACTAACTGAATTGTGGTCACTATCCACAATATGGTTACCCACTGTCACTTCACCCACTTGCCCATCTTCATTTCCCAGGACAAAATCTAGAATTGCATCCCCTCTTGTTGGGCTTGTCACGTACTGGCTAAAAAAGTTTTCCTGGACACCAATCAAGAATTTTGCGCCCTCTGTGCCCCTCACACTGTTTGAATCCCAGTTGATGTTCGGGTAGTTGAAGTCCCCTACTATTATTGCCCTCTTATTTTTGCACTCAGAAATTTGCCTACATATTTGTTCTTCTATCTCCTTTTCACTATTGTAAACAATTTTACAACACCAAGTTATAGTCCAGCAATTTTATTTTAAATTCACAAGCTTTCGGAGATTTTCTCCTTCCTCAGGCAAATGTTTCACTATTTAGGGGTCTATAGTACACTCCTAGTAGTGTGACTGCCCCTTTTTTATTTCTTAGCTCAACCCGTATGGCCTCGATTGATTTAGCATATCATCCCTTCTCACAACTGTAATTGATTCTTTAACCAATAATGCTACTCCCCCCCTCCTTTTTTATCACCCACTCTATCCTGCCTGAAAACTCTATATCCAGGGATATTGAGCTGCCAATTATCCCCCTCTTTAAGCCAGGTTTCTGTTATAGCAATGATATCATGCTGCCATGTGTCTATCTGTGCCCTTAGCTCATCTGCTTTGTTTGTAATACTCCTTGCATTGAAGTATATACCCTTTAACCCCATCAAATTCCTGTGCTGAACACTATTTAGCCTTTGCTTCTTTTGCCTTTCTATCCACTCTACTTAGGCCCCTCATAATTTTCTACACCTCAATTAAATCTCCCCTCAGCCTCCTCTGTTCCAAAGAAAATAACCCCAGCCTATCTAATCTTTCCTCATAGCTAAAATTCTCCAGTCCTGGCAACACCCTCGTAAATCTCCTCTGTACCCTCTCTAGTGCAATTACATCTTTCCTGTAATGTGATGACCAGAACTGTATGCAGTACTCAAGCTGTAGCCTAACCAATGTTTTATACAGTTCTAGCATAATCTCCCTGCTCTTATATTCTATGCCTCGGCTCATAAAGGAAAGTATTCCGTATGCCTCATTAACCACCTTATCTACTTGTCCTGCTACCTTCAGGGATCTGTTGACAGGCACTCCAAGGTTCCTCACTTCCTCTGCACCTCAATATCCTCCCATTTATTGTTTATTCCCTTGCCTTGTTTGCCCTCCCCAAATGCATTACCCCACACTTCTCCAGATTGAATTCCATTTGCCACTTTTCTGCCCACCTGATCAGTCCATTAATATCTTCCTGCACTCTACAGCTTTCCTCCTCACTATCAACCACACAGCCAATTTTTGTATCATCTGCAAACTTCTTAATCATGCCCCCTATACTTGAGTCCAAATCATTAATACATACCACAAAAAGCATGGAACTTAGTACTGAGCCCTGCGGAACCCCACTGGAAAGAGCCTTCCAATCACAAAAACACCTGTCGACCATTGCCCTTTGCTTCCTGCCACTGAGCCAATTTTGGATGCAACTTACCACTTTCCCTTGGATCCCATGGGCTTGTGCTTTTTTGACCAATCTGCCATGTGGGACCTTGTCAAAAGCCTTGCTAATATCCATGTAGACTACATCAAATGCACTACCCTCATCGACCCTCCTTGTTACCTCCTTAAAAAATTCAATCAAGTTAGTCAGGCACGATCTTCCCTTAACAAATCCATGCTGACTGTCCTTGATTTCTCCATGCCTTTCTAAGTGATGGTTTAGCCTGTCCCTCAGAATTAATTCCAATAATTTGCCCACCACCGAGGTTAGACTGACTGGCCAGTAATTCCTCGGACTATCCCTCTCTCCCTTTTTAAACAACGGTACAACGTTAGCAGTCCTCCAATCCTCCAGCACCACGCCTACATCCAGGGAGGATTGGAAAATGATGCTCAGAGCCTCCGCTATTTCCTCCCTTGCTTCTTTTAACAGCCTGGGATACATTTCGTCCGGGCCTGGTGATTTATCTACTTTCAAGGATGCTAATCCCCTTAATACTTCCTCTCTCACTATGTTTATCCCATCCAATATTTCACACTCCTCCTCCTTAACTACAATGTCTGTATCGTCCCTCTCTTTTGTGAAGACAGATGCAAAGTACTCATTAAAAATCATACCAACATCTTTCGCCTACACACATAGGTTACCTTTTTGGTCTCTAATAGGCCCTATTCTTTCCTTAGTTATCCTCTTGCTCTTAATGTATTTATAAAACATCTTTGGGTTTTCCTTGATTTTACTTGCCAATATTTTTTCATGCCCTTTCCTAATTTCATTTTTAATTTCACCCCTGCACTTTTTATACTCCTCTAGGCTTTCTGTAGTATTGAGTTCTTGGTGTCTGACATAAGCTTTCCTTTTTTGCCTTATCTCACCCTGTATGCTCCTTGACATCCAGGGAGCTCTAGATTTGCAGTCCCACCCTTTTTCTTTGTGGGAACATGTTTACTCTGAACCCCTTGATTCTCTCCCTTGAATGCCTCCCACTGCTCTGACATTGATTTACCTTCAAGTAGATGTTTCCAGTCCATTTTTGCTAAATCACTTCTCAGCTTAGTAAAATTGGCCTTTCTCCAATTGAGAACTTTTACTCCTGTTCTATCTTTGTCCTTTTCCATAACTATGCTAAATCTAACTAAATTATGATCACTCCCACCAAAATGCTCTCCCACTGCCACTCCTTCCACCTGCCCTGCTTCATTTCCTAAAACTAAATCCAGAACTACCCCCTCTCTTATTGGCCTTGCTACGTACTGGCTAAAAAAGTTCTCCTGAATGCAATTTAAGAATTTTATGCCCTCCATACTCTTCACACTGTTTGTATCTCAGATAATATAAGGGTAGTTGAAATCCCCTACTATTACTGCCCTATTGTTTTTGCACTTCTCAGAAATTTGTCTCTATATTTGCTCTTCTATCTCCCCCTGACTGTTTGGGGGTCTGTAGTACACTCCCCGTAGTGTGACTGCCCCTTTTTTCTTCCTTAGCTCTACCCATATTGCCTCATTTGATGATCCTTCTAAAATATCATCCCTCCTCACAGTTGTAATTGTTTCTTTGCCACCCCCCCCTCCTTTTTCATCCCCCTCTCTATCTTGTCTGAAAACCCTGTAACCAGCAACGTTGAGCTGCCATTCCTGCCCCTCTTAAAGCCATGTTTCTGTATTAGCTAAGATATCATACTGCCACGTGTCTATCTATGCCCTCAGCTCATTTGTCTTATTCACCATGCATTGAGGTATATACCTTTAAGCACTGCCAAACTCCTTCGTTGTTTATTTTCTAACCTTTGTTTCCTTTGCCTTCCAAACTCACTTACTAATTTTCTGCCTTCCATTTCCAGTTCTGATTCTTTCCCATCTGAATCTACACTCAGGTTCCCATCCCCCTGCCAAGCTAATTTAAACCCTGCCCAACAGCACTAGCAAACCTCCCTGCAAGGAAATTGGTCCCGGCCCTGTTGAAGTGCAACCTGTCCGGCTTGTAAAGGTCCCACCTCCCCCAGAACCAGTCCCAATGCCCCAGGAATCTAAAGCCCTCCCTCCTGCACCATCTCTCCAGCCACGCATTCATCTGCTCCATCTTCCTATTTCTATTCTCACTAGCACGTGACACCAGGAGTAATCCGGAGATTACTACCTTTGAGGTCCTGCTTATTAATTTTTTTCCTAGCTCCTTAAAATCTGCCTGCAGGACCTCATCCCTCTTTCTACCTATGTCGTTGGTACTGATATGGACCACAATCTCTGGCTGTTCACCAGCCCTCGTCAGAATGTTCTGCAGCCGCTCAGTGACGTCCTTAACCCTGACACCAGGGAGGCAACATACCATCCTGGAATCATCCCTCGTTCTACCTATGTCGTTGGTACCGATATGGACCACGATCTCTGGCTGTTCACCAGCCCTCGTCAGAGTGTTCTGCAGCCGCTCAGTGACATCCTTAACCTTGACACCAGGGAGGCAACATACTATGCTGGAATCATGTCTGTAGCCGCAGAAACGTCTGTCTATTCTCCTAACTATTGAATCCCCTATCACTATTGCTTTCCTGACCTTTCTCCCCCACCACCCCCTGCACAGCTGAGCCACCCACAGTGCTATGGAATTGACTCTGGCTGCACTCCCCAGAGGAACCCTCTCCCTCACTAGTATTCAGAACCGAATACCAGTTAGAGAGTGAGATGCACTCAGGGGCCTCCTGCAATAGCTGCCTGGTTCTCCTTGTCTGTCTAATGGTCATCTAGTCCCTGACTACCAGCACGCTCTTAAGCTGCGGGGTTACCACCTTGTAAAACGTGCTATCCACGAATCACTCAGCCTCGCGGATGCACTGCAGTGACGTCAGCTGCTGCTCAAACTCCAAAACCCGGAGCTCGAGCTCCTCCAGCTGACAAAACTTTCTGCACCTGTGGTTGTCCAGGACATGGGAAGCATCCTGGAGTTCCCACAAGGCACAAGATGTGCATTCCATGGGTCTGAGCTGCCCTGCCATATCTTGATTTATTAGATTATTAACTAAACTTAATAGAAACGAACTAAAGACTTGAAAAAAACCACTCACCAACTGCCCACCAATCAGCTCCTTCCCTTGCACTGATGTCACTTTAGGTTTTCTTGCCTCGCTCTTTATCCGCTCCGCCCCCGAACTCCTTCAGGTCCGCCCTCCTTACCTTCAGGTCCGCCCTCCTTACCTTCAGGTCCGCCCTCCTTACCTTCAGGTCCGCCCTCCTTACCTTCAGGTCCGCCCTCCTTACCTTCAGGTCCGCCCCCGAACTCCTTCAGGTCCGCCCTCCTTACCTTCAGGTCCGCCCTCCTTACCTTCAGGTCCGCCCTCCTTACCTTCAGGTCCGCCCTCCTTACCTTCAGGTCCGCCCCCGAACTCCTTCAGGTCCGCCCTCCTTACCTTCAGGTCCGCCCCCGAACTCCTTCAGGTCCGCCCTCCTTACCTTCAGGTCCGCCCTCCTTACCTTCAGGTCCGCCCTCCTTACCTTCAGGTCCGCCCTCCTTACCTTCAGCTCCGCCCTCCTTACCTTCAGGTCCGCCCTCCTTACCTTCAGGTCCGCCCTCCTTACCTGCAGGTCCGCCCTCCTTACCTTCAGGTCCGCCCTCCTTACCTTCAGGTCCGCCCTCCTTACCTTCAGGTCCGCCCTCCTTACCTGCAGGTCCGCCCTCCTTACCTTCAGGTCCGCCCTCCTTACCTGCAGGTCCGCCCTCCTTACCTGCAGGTCCGCCCTCCTTACCTTCAGGTCCGCCCTCCTTACCTTCAGGTCCGCCCTCCTTACCTGCAGGTCCGCCCTCCTTACCTTCAGGTCCGCCCTCCTTACCTTCAGGTCCGCCCTCCTTACCTTCAGGTCCGCCCTCCTTACCTTCAGGTCCGCCCTCCTTACCTGCAGGTCCGCCCTCCTTACCTGCAGGTCCGCCCTCCTTACCTTCAGGTCCGCCCTCCTTACCTTCAGGTCCGCCCTCCTTACCTGCAGGTCCGCCCTCCTTACCTTCAGGTCCGCCCTCCTTACCTGCAGGTCCGCCCTCCTTACCTTCAGGTCCGCCCTCCTTACCTTCAGGTCCGCCCTCCTTACCTGCAGGTCCGCCCTCCTTACCTGCAGGTCCGCCCTCCTTACCTTCAGGTCCGCCCTCCTTACCTTCAGGTCCGCCCTCCTTACCTGCAGGTCCGCCCTCCTTACCTTCAGGTCCGCCCTCCTTACCTTCAGGTCCGCCCTCCTTACCTTCAGGTCCGCCCTCCTTACCTTCAGGTCCGCCCTCCTTACCTTCAGGTCCGCCCTCCTTACCTGCAGGTCCGCCCTCCTTACCTTCAGGTCCGCCCTCCTTACCTTCAGGTCCGCCCTCCTTACCTTCAGGTCCGCCCCCGAACTCCTTCAGGTCCGCCCTCCTTACCTTCAGGTCCGCCCTCCTTACCTTCAGGTCCGCCCTCCTTACCTTCAGGTCCGCCCTCCTTACCTTCAGGTCCGCCCTCCTTACCTTCAGGTCCGCCCTCCTTACCTGCAGGTCCGCCCTCCTTACCTTCAGGTCCGCCCTCCTTACCTTCAGGTCCGCCCTCCTTACCTTCAGGTCCGCCCTCCTTACCTGCAGGTCCGCCCTCCTTACCTTCAGGTCCGCCCTCCTTACCTGCAGGTCCGCCCTCCTTACCTGCAGGTCCGCCCTCCTTACCTTCAGGTCCGCCCTCCTTACCTGCAGGTCCGCCCTCCTTACCTGCAGGTCCGCCCTCCTTACCTTCAGGTCCGCCCTCCTTACCTGCAGGTCCGCCCTCCTTACCTTCAGGTCCGCCCTCCTTACCTGCAGGTCCGCCCTCCTTACCTTCAGGTCCGCCCTCCTTACCTTCAGGTCCGCCCTCCTTACCTTCAGGTCCGCCCTCCTTACCTTCAGGTCCGCCCTCCTTACCTTCAGGTCCGCCCTCCTTACCTTCAGGTCCGCCCTCCTTACCTTCAGCTCCGCCCTCCTTACCTTCAGCTCCGCCCTCCTTACCTTCAGGTCCGCCCTCCTTACCTTCAGGTCCGCCCTCCTTACCTGCAGGTCCGCCCTCCTTACCTTCAGGTCCGCCCTCCTTACCTTCAGGTCCGCCCTCCTTACCTTCAGGTCCGCCCTCCTTACCTTCAGGCTCTTCAAGATAATTATTCTTAGTTTTGTTAACTAATTAATTTATCGAGTTTAAGTTATTGACTTAAGCTCCTAAATCCACAATGTTTGTCACTGAAAAGATATTATGAATCTAAATAAAGTTAATTACAAAGTATTGTGCTATCAGCACGGCCACTAAGAGTGATGATATTAACTCTGTAATAAAGGGCTCCGTGCGTTTCTCCAGTTGGAAGCTGAGCCATAAAGACCAGGAGGGTCCCAGGTCATCACAATTGGCTTCAGCATTGACGAGCTAAGGAGAGGAAATTGGCCAGGACTGCCTACTCCTGATCATTTCCAACAACCTCTGCTGGACATGCAACTGTGTAGACATCAGGGGGCCGATTTTCAGGTGACGGAGCGGGTGCATTGGGGGCGGAGAGCTCCGAAAATCACTGAAATGCCGAGCGGGTTCGGAGCCCAGCTCCAACGCGCTGACTTCTGGGTTCCACAGTTACGTGTCCGGGTGTGCATGCGCCTCCCGAATGCGGGAGTCCCACCGGCAATTAAAGCCGCAGCATGATAATTTGCATAGTTTGTCCAATAGTTGAGGTACTTGAACTACTTGAACTACTTGATTGACTAGACATTTTGGCAGGGGTGCGATTTTGAAGCATCCTCAGCGTGTTTACCGTGCTGTGGGAAACACTCCCTGTTGCAACAGACGTGTTTCAGCCAGCAGCCAGTGGGAGATGCAAATGATTATTTGACAGGTGGGGAGAAAATGTCATTTATTGCAGCAGGGCACTCTGTCACTTCAGACAAAGTTTTAGCTGCAACACCTTTGTGTTTTCATTCAAAATTCTTACTTTCCACCCAAAATTCTGCTGTGCAAACATATTTAACTACTTTGCGGACCCCCTCAAACACACCATCAGGATGGGGGGGGGGGGGGGCGTCATGGCTGCATTCACCACTACATCCAAGGAAGAGCACCATCACCAGCCTCGCCAGGCACGGCGTCCACCTCCACCACGTGGAGCTCCATAACACAATGCTGCGCCACAGGCATTTGTACAAGAGCACAGAGGGCAACAACAGAGAGAGCGACGTCGTAGGAGGCACTACCCTCGCAACAGGGTCTACAGACCGAGGCTCAGCTTCCTGGACCTCTCTGAGGAGCAGTGCATACGGAGGCTTAGAGTCAGTCGCCAGGTAGTCGTAGACATCTGCAGCCTCCTTCATGCCGAGCTGCTCCCGGCTGGGCCGAGCAGTATTTCCTTACCTGTCGCCGTCAAAGTCACCACTGCCCTCAACTTCTTTGCCTCTGGATCAATCCAGAGTGCCACAGAGGACATCGCCGAGGTCTCTCAGTCGTCTGCACACAAGTGCACAAGGCAGGTCACCGACAGCTTGTTTCGCAGGGCTTCGCACTACGTCAACTTCCCGATGGACAACCTCAGCCAGACGGAGAAGGCAGTGGGATTCTACACTGTGGCTGGCTTCCCACGGGTGCAGGGTGTAATCGACTGCACCCATATAGCAATACGAGGACCTCCACACAAGCCAGGACTGTTCAGCAACAGGAAGGGCTATCACTCCATCAACACTCAGCTCGTTTGTGACCAACGCAAGAGATTCCTTGACATGTGCACGAGCTACCCTGGCAGCTGCCACAATTCCTTTATCCTCCGGGAATCCAACATCCCGCCCCTCTTCCATGCACCGAACACCCATAAGGGCTGGCTCCTCGGGGACAAGGGATACCCCCTGCACACATGGCTCATGACACCTCTGAGGATCTCCATCACCGACCAACAGTGTAGATATAACGACAGCCACATCGCTACCAGGTCTATAATTAAGCATGCTTTCGGGCTGCTCAAGATGCGCTTCAGGTGCCTTGATCGTTCTGGGGGAGCGCTTCAACATGCACTGGACAGAGAGGGATGCATCACAGTCGTATGTTATGCCCTGCACAACATGGCACAACAGGGAGGGGTGCCGCTTGAGGAGGCTCCATCCACATCTGCCACCCACACTGAGGAGGAGGAGCAAGAGGAGGAAGAGCAGGCGCAACCCATGGGCAGAACAGCGGCTCACCTGGCTGCTCATGAGGCCAGGGAGTCACTGATACGTGAACGGTTCTCCTAACATCAGACAGTGTGAAGAGTCCAGTCCTCACACCACCTGGATAGCAGCGCCCACGCCAGCACCCCTCCTCCCTGCTCAAAACAGTCTTGCAACTACTCATACACCCACTGTAGAATGACCCAATGGGTGACATCAAATGTCGGCGTTCATGATGAACCTCATGAAAGGGCCTTATTACAGAAGCCAGTCATGCATGGCCAAAACGTGGCCGTAGTGGTGACAATAACAATATTTAATGTGAGTTTAACAAAAGGCAAATATAAATAAAAAACATGACCAACCGTCAAACACCCTTGTGCATCCCCTTTGTGCTCACAAAACCTTTGCCTTTCGCTTCCGACTACTTCTATGTGATGCATCCCCTGTGGCTGCAGCAGAGGTAGTGGCAGGTTGCTCTTGTTCATGCCATGACCGATTAGATGCTTTGGGCCTATGCCCTCTGGGTTTCGGTGCCCGTGAGGGCCCCTCCAAACTTTGCTCCGCCTGCACCTGTGCAGGGGCAGACTCGACCACCTGGAGAGGAAGCAGCATTGCGGGTACTGGTTGAGAGGGGGGCAACGAGTGAGACGTGGGGGCACTTTGAGTGGCTTCCTCACTTCCATGTCCCCTTTTGCCATCATCCCTCCCCTGGGCCAGGCCCACACCACTCCTACCACTCTGCTGGACGACAGTTTGGAGGACACGTGTGAAGCCTTGTAAGGCCAGTGCCTGCCCGTTTAAGGCGGCAGAAAGCTGCTCACCCAGAGTCCGAACAGCCGTTGTCAGGGCCTGAATGGACTCATTTGTGAGCCGTGCTTGAAGCTCCATGGGGGCTAGCCTTCCCTCCATCGCAGACATTCCCGCACTTACCCGCGACGCTATCTCAGAGATGCCCTCACGTCCCTGTGACAGTATCTCAGAGATTCCCTCCCGTACCTGTGCCACCATTCCACTCATGCAGGAGTTGGACTCCTCCATCCTGTGCGCAATTGTGGAGAGTGCGAGTGGCACCTGTTCCAGCACCTCGCAAATGTGCTGCTGCCCCTCGATCATTCTCCTTTTAAAGGATGGCCCCCAGGGTCTATGTCCAGCTGAGCAGAGCCTGGAGAGGAGTGCTCCCACCAACGCAGACTCTCCACAGCTGCCCCCGCCACCAGTGTCTGCTCGTGCTCACGTGTGTGGTAACTCATCATGTGCAACCCCAACTAACTGCGGAATGGGACCCATCGAGGTGTGTGTATCTGCGCTGGTGGATGGCTCGCTCAGATGTGATGGTGCGCCCTCAGAGGCCGGCTGGTCCTCTGAGCAATCGTCCTCTGCCGTCACAGTGGTCGCTGAAGGCCCTGTAAGAGAACAGAAGGCAATATTAAGCATGATCACATATGTGTCATGTTGCGATAAGCATACTGAGGTGCTGAAAATGGCAAGGCATGTTAACACCAATTCATATTGTGTGTGCTGGATGTTAAAGTTCTGTCACCAGACATTCGTCGGGTGCCAGTCTCGGCGTCCCCGACGGACAAGCACTCGAGGGTGCGGCTCAGCTCCAGCGCCTCCTGCTCCGCATCTGTGAGGACGACGATCTGTTGCAGCCCCCCTCTGGTCCTCGCCCTCTCCCGTGCATTCTGGGCTCTCTTCTCTTACAAGGGGAGAAAGTACAGACGCGTGAGTGAGTGATGGTGACGTGGTCAATCGATGAATGCATTAGTTTGGGAGCGGCTGACCGTGAAAGAGATGCATCAGAGGGTGAGTATGAGACAGTCATGACATTGTATGAGGATTGGGTTGCGTGGTAGTGGTGGGGTGATTAATGGGGAGGTAAGGAAGTGCTGGTAAGTTGAGGATGAGCTTTCAGTGGGTTTGAGGAGTGATGTGATAGAGTAGTGTTGGTAGTGCAGAATGAATTGGGGGGTGGGGTGGTGATGTGGAAGACAGAATGTAGGAGAATGAGTACTTTGGCTGACCTAGTTAGGTCATTGAAGCGCTTCCTGCATTGGATCCAGATGCGGGAGATGTTGCTGCTGCTGGTGACCTTTTCTGCCACCTCGAGCCAGGCCTTCTTGGTGGCAGAGGCAGGCCACTTCCTCCCATCCGCCGGGTAGAAGACATCCATCCTCCTCCTCACCCCATCCAATAGCACCTGGAGTGAGGCACCACTAAATTTGGAGCAGCCTTTCCCCTGTGCTGTGTGGGTGTTTGCTCCAGGAACAGCCATTGGAGGACTGCCCCTTTAAGTAGAGCTGCTCCAGCTGACAGCCTGTGATGCGGGTGCGCAGTCCTCCCGCTACGCAGCTTTCGGACGGCAAACTCAGAAGCCACGTTAAGTGGCTCCAATTGACCCATGATCGCGTGAAGAACAGACAGATTTTATTGGGCAGGTTACCCATGCGCCCAATCGCCCCCTCGCTGCCATCTCGCCTCCCCACTAATATCGGGGCCTAAGTGAGGGAAGGATCAGGCACTCTTGCCAAAGTTCACCACTATCCATTTACTTCACCGATTCTCACCATATCTCTCAGAAAATTCTACCATATCCTCTGACTCACTGAGCAATATCATGGAAGATCCACTAATAACAAAAATTAATGCAATTCTTTTCAAGAAAAATGTTTCAAATTTAAGGAATAGTTTGTTTTTTCCAACTCAGAACCTGCAAGGACAGTGCCAAGGTGTGTTAGAGTTTACATATCAAATCATTTTAAATTGAATCACAGTAGATTGCACTGTAAAGGATATTTCAATAAATTGAATTTGGTCCAAACATTCATCCAGATGCTTCTCAAGAATATAATAATCTCACATTGCTAGATCCTATCTTTATCCCACTGTACTGTTCTCTTCTGAATACAAACACGCCATGTTCCGTCAGTGTCTGAGGTACTTTGCTAAACACAATCAAGCTGCTTTAAGAACAATTTACCATTAAATCTAAGGCCTATTCAATGAAAAGATTAACCCAAGTAGAAAAAGCATCAGCCCACTAAAACTTTCACATCTTAGCATCCAATTACTTTCTGTACATCCTTAATGTTTTTGTCTCTATTTACCTCCCTAGTATATTATTGCAGACATTTATTATTCTCAGTAAAGAAGTGCTTCCAAATATATGTTTTAAATTTGCTTTTCACTAATTTAATGTCCTCTGTACCTTTTTATATATGTTGATGAGGATTCCCCCCTCAACTGGATTCTTTCTAGATTCTATGTCTTAAACTTCTCTTATCTTTCCTCACAGCTCACCCTCTATACTTGGGATCAGTCTTGCTTTCTCAGCAGCATTAGACTGGCACACACCAAAATATGTAAACTCGGACTAACTGTGTATCACCTCACAATCATTTTACATTTAATTTGTCTTTACACTATTTTCCTCAATCAAGAGTACTAGACCATCTAATCAACAGAAAATTCCAGATTCCATTAATAATGTTCCACAGAAAGATACATTTAAACAGTGCAAAATGGATTCTTTTACTCCTTCTGTCAGACAACCTGGTTGAAAATACAAACATAACTAAAATGTATCCTGTGGTTGGTATTAGAATCATAGAATGGTTACGGCACAGCGGGAGGTCATTCAGCCCATCGAGCCCATGCTGGCTCTTTGTAAGAGCAATCCAGTTAATCCCATTCCCCTGCTCTTTCCCCATAGCCCTGCAAATTGTTTCCCTTAAAGAATTTATCCAATTCCTTTTTGAAAGCTGCAATTGAATCTGCTTCCACCACCCTTTCAGGCAGCACATTCCAGGTCATAACTACGCACTGTAAAAAAGTTTTTCCTCATGTCGCCTTTGGCTCTTTTGCCAATCACCTTAAACCTGTGTCCTCTGGTTCTCGTCCCTTCTGCCAATGGGAACAGATTCTCTTTATTTATTTATCTAAACCCTTCATAATTTTGAACACTTCTATCAAATTTCCTCTTAACCTTCCCTGCTCTAAGAAGAATAACCCCAGCTTCTCCAGTCTATCCACATAACTGAAGTCCCTCATCCCTGGAACCATTCCAGTAAATCTTTTCCGCACCCTCTCTAAAACCTTCACATCCTTCCTAAAGTGCGGTGCCCAGAATTGGACACAATACTCCAGTTGTGGCCAAACCAGTGTTTTATTAAGGTTCAACATAACTTCCATACTTTTGTACTCTATGCCTCTATTCATAAAGCCCAGGATCCCGTATACTTTTTTTAACCGCTTTCTCAACCTGTCCTGCCACCTTCAAAGATTTATGCACATATACCTCCACCTTGAAACATATAAAATTCTAACAGGACTAGACAGACTAGATGCAGGGAGGATGTTCCCGATGGATGGGGAACCCATAACCAGGGGTCACAGTCTCAGGATACGGGGTATGCCATTTAGAACAGAGATGAGGAGAAATTTCTTCACTCAGGGTGGTGAACCTGTGGAATTCTCTACCACAGAAGGCAGTGGAGGCCAAGTCATTAAATATATTCAAGAAGAAGATAGATATATTTCTTAATGCTAAAGGGATCAAGGAATAGGGGGAAAAAGCGGGAACAGGGTACTGAGTTAGACGATCAGCCATGATCATATTGAATGGCGGAGCAGGCCCGAAGGGCCGAATGGCCTACTCTTGCTCCTATTTTCTATGATTCTAGGTGTCTCTGTTCCTGCACCCCCTTTAGAATTGTATTATTTAGTTTATATTGCCTCTCTTCATTCTTCCTGCCAAATGTGTCACTTCGCACTTCTCTGCATTAAATTTAATCTGCCATCTGTCCGCCCATTCCACCAGCCTGTCTATGTCCTCTTGAAGTATATTACTATCCTCCTCACTGTTTACTACACTTCCAAGTTTTGTATCATCTACAAATTTTGAAATTGCACCCTGTGCACCCAAATCTAAGTCATTAATATATATCAAAAAAAGCGCTGGTCCTAGAACCGACCCCTGGGGAACACCACTGTATACCTTCCTCCAGTCTGAAAAACAACCGTTCACCACCACTATGTTTCCTCACCTTTAGCCAATTTTGTATCCATGCTGCCACTGCCCCTTTTATTCCATGGGCTTCAATTTTGCTGACAAGCCTATTATGTGGCATTTTATCAAATGCCTTTTGAAAGTCCATATACACAACATCAACCGCATTGCCCTCATCAACCCTCTCTGTTACCTCATCAAAAAACTCAATCAAGTTAGTTAAACACGATTTGCCTTTAACAAATCCATGTTGGCTTTCCTTTATTAATCCACACGTGTCCAAGTGACTATTAATTTTGTCCCGGATTATCGTTTCTAAAAGCTTCCCCACCATCGAGGTTAAACTGACTGGCCTATAGTTGCCGGGTTTATCCTTATACCCCTTTTTGAACAAGGGTATAACATTTGCAATTCTCTAGTCTTCTGGCACCACCCCCTCCTTATCTAAGGAGGATTGGAAGATTATGGCCAGCACCACTGCAATTTCCACCCTTACTTCCTTCAGCAACCTAGGATGCATCCCATCCGAACCGGGTAACTTATCTACTTTAAGTACAGCCGGCCTTTCTAGTACCTCCTTTTTATCAATTTTTAGACCATCCAGTATCTCAACTACCTCCTCTTTTAGTTTGTCTTGGGCAGCATCTTCTTCCTTGGTAAAGACAGATGTAAAGTACTCATTTGTTACCTCAGCCATGCCCACTGCCTCCATGCGTAGATCTCCTTTTTGGTCCCTAATCAGCCCCACCCCACCTCTGACTACCTGCTTACTATTTATATGCCTATAGAAGACTTTTGGATTCCCTTTTATGTTAGCTGCCAGTCTATTCTCATACTCTCTCTTTGCCCCTCTTAGCTCCTTTTTCACTGCTTTGTACTTTCTATATTCAGCCTGGTTCTCATTTGTATTATCAACTTGACATCTGTCATATGCCCCCTTTTTCTGCTTCATCTTACTCTCTATCTTTTTCGTCATCCAGGGAGCTCTGGCTTTGGTTGCCCTACCTTTCCCCCTCATGGGAATGTACCTAGACTGTATAAAAGGAATTTTCTAATTAAGTAGGGTATCTTCTACTTTTCTCCTTGGGTGGAGATTGTACCTACAATTGCAGCATGTGAGCATTATAAAAGTGGAATAAACAGATAGTGCTGAGTATCGCATACCAATCTAACTCTAGAAAGGGATCCCCCATCTCCAATTAAAATTGGTCTCTTTCCACATACAGTTTTGTCCACTAATCCTAAAATGGACATTCTACCAGTGAGCTCATTCTGCCCAGAATAGAAACAAACATAATGTCAGAGCGTGGAGCTTTTATCAAATGGTAACAATTAATCAATAGTGTTTTCAACTTGCCACATTTGCAGACCAACTACACCAATGAAAGCTTGGTGGAGGGAAGGGAAGCTCGCCTCCCTCCACTAAGAGCGTTAGCAGGCCTCCTCCATTTACATTAGAGTTTCCCTTCCTTTGCTCCTACATTCTGATCCCCCTGCTTGTTCCCCGCTCCCCATTCTTCACCCTCTCCCCAAATTAATACTGCACTTGGATTTGGCTTCCCATGTGCAATGCCATGGGAGATCAACTAATTATGTATGAAAACTGGCAGATGAGTCACCAATTCCACACCAATTCTGTCATACACAGGTAGCTTTGGGGGGGGGGTCAATTCAATGTTAAATGTCACATATTTCATGTCATGCTGTGTCCTAGGCCCAACCATCTTCAGCTGCTTCATCAATGGCCTTCCCTCCATCATAAGGTCAGAAATGGGGATGTTCACTGATGATTGCACGGTGTTCAGTTCCATTCGCAACCCCTCAGATAATGAGGCAGTCCGTGCCCACATGCAGCAACATCCAGGCTTCGGCTGGTAAGTGGCCAGACAAGTGCCAGGCAATGACCATCTCCAACAAGAGAGAGTCTAACCACCTCTCTTTAACATTCAACAGCATTACCCATTATCAACATCCTGACGGTCACCATTGACTAGAAACTTAACTGGACCACCCACATAAATACTGTGGCTACAAGAGCAGGTCAGAGGCTGGGTATTCTGCAGCGAGTGACTCACCTCATGACTCCCCAAAGCCTTTCCACCATCTACAAGGCACAAGTGATGGAATACTCTCCACTTGCCTGGATGAGTGCAGCTCCAACAACACTCAAGAAGCTCAACACCATCCAGGGCAAAGCAGCCCGCTTGATTGGCACCCCATCCACCACCCTAAACATTCATTCCCTTCACCACCGGCACACTGTGGCTGCAGTGTGTACCATCTACTGGATGCACTGCAGCAACTCGTCAAGGCTTCTTCGACAGCAACTCCCAAACCCGCGACCTCTACCACCTAGAAGGACAAGGACATAGGAACAACACTACCTGCACGTTCCCCTCCAAGTCACACAACATCCTGACTTGGAAATATGTCGCCGTTCCTTGATCGTCGCTGGGTCAAAATCCTGGAACTCCCTACCTAACCTCTGTGGGTGAACCTTCACCAGACGGACTGCAGCGGTTCAAGAAGGTGGCTCACCACCACCTTCTCAAGGGCAATTAGGGATGGGCAATAAATGCTGGTCTTGCCAGCGATGCCCACATCCCATGAACGAATTTTAAAAAATAAATATTATTAGCGGCTGTCAAAATAGCTGCAATCGTATACAGGTGATAAGAGGCTATATTATATTTCACACAGTGGCCATTGGGTGGCTCTGCTCCAATGTTTGCTCTATCTCAAATGCTTGGTAACTGGATTCATCATTTTTTGAGAAAGTACATTAAAATCCTGGGATAACCTATGTCAATGGTAGAAAATGGACATCTTTCCTTTTCATCCTTTTCCCATCTTAATAGTCTACCCTTTTCCTCTCCTCTGATGTTTGCCACTTAACTCAATTTTGTACTGAATATTTCCCTTCTCCCTACGCTGTTTGATGTACACTCTTCCCTTCATTGAAACCTCATTCAAATGTTGGAGATCCTCTTTTCCAGGCTTGCATTGGCCCACCTGTTTGCCAACTTATCTGCAAGCTCTGGAGATGCGGGATTGTGTATCTGCACAATTTGTATCACATTACCCTGATCATCCCGGAGCACTCGATAACTTATGGGTTCCATTGGTAGAGTGGTGGGTGCATGTTAGAACATAAGAACATAAGAAATTGGAGCAGAAGTAGGCCAATTGGCCCCTCGAGCCTGCTCCGCCATTCAATAAGATCATGGCTGATCTGATCCTAACCTCAAATCTAAATTCATGTCCAATTTCCTGCCCGCTCCCCGTAACCCCTAATTCCCTTTACTTCTAGGAAACTGTCTATTTCTGTTTTAAATTTATTTAATCATGTAGCTTCCACAGCTTCCTGGGGCAGCAAATTCCACAGACCTACTACCCTCTGAGTGAAGAAGTTTCTCCTCATCTCAGTTTTGAAAGAGCAGCCCCTTATTCTAAGATTATGCCCCCTAGTTCTAGTTTCACCCATCCTTGGGAACATCCTTACCGCATCCACCCGATCAAGCCCCTTCACAATCTTATATGTTTCAATAAGATCGCCTCTCATTCTTCTGAACTCCAATGAGTAGAGTCCCAATCTACTCAACCTCTCCTCATATGTCCACCCCCTCATCCCCGGGATTAACCGAGTGAACCTTCTTTGTACTGCCTCGAGAGCAAGTATGTCTTTTCTCAAGTATGGACACCAAAACTGTATGCAGTATTCCAGGTGCGGTCTCACCAATACCTTATATAACTGCAGCAATACCTCCCTGTTTTTATATTCTATCCCACTAGCAATAAAAGCCAACATTCCGTTGGCCTTCTTGATCACCTGCTGCACCTGCATACTAACTTTTTGATTTTCTTGCACTAGGACCTCCAGATCCCTTTGTACTGCAGTACTTTCTAGTTTCTTGCCATTAAGATAATAACTTGCTCTCTGATTTTTTTTTCCCCCATGATGTTCCCCCATGATCTTATCCGGGTCATCAGGCCGTTGTTCAGAGCCTGGATCTTCACCCAAGCCTGACGTGGTAAAGGCCACAATAACACCCTTGTGGGCTTTTAATTTCTCCTCTGATTGCCTAATTCTTTTGCTACACTCGGCATGATTAGCCGAGGGTCCTTTTCATAATTCTAGTATAGCGTTTAGTTGTTGTCCAAGGGTGCCTTTAACTCTTCGTTCTTCTGCTGTTAAGCTTTCTTCTTCTTTAAAATCTTTAGTTCTGTTTCTAATTGCTCTATTGCTTTGGTCTCATACTCTAAGTTAACAGCAAGTCTCTATCATCCCACCTGTTTAACCCATCCTTTTTTACTAGATATTTTTAACATTTCTTCCTTTCTTAATTTTCCCACCTTTCATTTTTGCAATTATTCTTTAGGTAATTAATTCCCTCACTTAAGCATACAAAGGAGTCCGCACATCTTTTCTTTTGCTTCCTGATCCGTATCAGCTTTATGTTTGACCTCCTAAGCGAGGCCTCCTACTTATTTAGACGTTAAAAATGTAATTATATAAACCTCCCTACCGATGGCTCGCAGGTTGAGTAGCCCAGTCCAAGCTTCATGAGTTCAGCTCAAACTGTAGAACCTCGCTGTAACCCAGACATACACAGGCCATAAGTATCGACCACCGTTGCCCAGATAACAAAAGCCCCTCAGACTTCGCCCCCCCACCACCAACACCCACCCAATCACGAGGCACCGGCTTGCGACCCCTGTACCCTGCGATGCAGCTTTGAACTCTGAATTCACTGTTCGGAAGCCAAATATTAGTCAAAATGTTATATTTTATTTAATTAATTCTCGGGATATGGAAGTCGTTAGTAAGGCCAGCATTTATTATCCATCTCTAGTTGCCCTGAGAAGGTGGTGGTGAGCCTTCTTTGTAGCAGTTTGATACAACTGAGTGGCTTGCTTGGGAAGTTAAGAGTCAATCACGTTGATATGGGACTGGGTAAGGACAGCAGGTTTCCTTCCCTGAAGGGCATTAATGAACCAGATGGGTTTTTACGACAATCCAACAGCTTCATGGACACTTTTACTGACACCAGCTTTTTATTTCCACATTTAAAATAAAATTGAATTCAAATTCTCAAACTGCCACTGTGGAATTTGATTTTAATAAGATGCAGGATGGCAGCGGGGGTGGGGGGGGGGCGTCAATGGGCATGCGGCAAACCCGAAAAATAAATCCTTTCTGTTCCCCACATGATCGCAACTTAATTGATGGCCCTTAACGTGGCTTCCAGGTTTGTCGTCTGAAAGCTGCGCAGTGGGTGGACTGCACACCCGCATGACCTGCTGTCAGGTGGAGTGTCTGTATTTAAAGGACTATTGCATCAATGGCTTTTGTTGGACAATGGAGCAAGCACGCAGAATGGAGCAGCAGAGGGACAAGCCAGCTTCACAATTTAATGACGCCCCACTTGAGGTGCTGCTGGCCAGGGTGAGGAGGAGGAGGAGGGAAATATTCTACCCGGCTGACAGGAGGAAGCGCCCTGCCTCTGCCACCAAGAAGGCCTGGCTCGAGGTGGCAGAGGAGGTCACCAGCAGGAGCAACATCTCCCGCACTTGGGTCCAGTGCAGGTAGCGCATCAATGACCTAACTAGGTCAGCAAAAGTGAGTACACTCACTGCTTCTCCTGTGTTCCGTGGTGCACATCACACCCCACCCCTCACATTCTGCCCTGCCAAGCCTACTCCGTCACATCATTCCTCACACCCACTTAACACTCATCATCAACTTACCTTCACTTCCTCAGCATTTCCCCACCACCACCCCCCGCCCACCCCCACCCGCCCCCTCCCAATTTGTGAAAAGGAGATGAATCCACCACTACCACACCCCCAATCCTGATCCAATATGATGTCTCTGTCTAATAGTCACCCTCTGATGCATCTCTTTCATGGTCAGCCTCACCCAAAGCAATACATTCACCGGCTGACCACTTCGCCCTCATTCACCCACACGTCTGTACTTTCTCCCCTTGTAGAAGAAAGCGCAAAATGCACACGAGAGGTCGAGGACTGGAAGGGTGCCACAACAAATAGTGGTCTTCACAGAGGCGGAGGAGGAGGCCCTCCAGATCAGCCGCACCGTCAAGTGCCTGTCCATCAGGGACACCAAGACTAGCACCCCACAAACGTCTGGTGACACAACTTTAACATTCATCACACACAACATGAATTGATGTTATTAATGATTGGCATGTTGAACATCCCAGTATGCTCATCGCAACATTACACATCCGTAATGATTCTTAATATTGCCTTCTGTTCTCTTCCAGGCCCTTCAGTGACCGAAGTGAGGGGAGAGGGCAATTCCTCAGCAGAGCTCCCGGTCTCTGAGGGTGCACCATCACATCTTAGCGAGCCATCCACCAGTGCAGATACTCACACCTTGGTGGGTTCCAGTAGTCAGTTAGTTGGGTTGGCACCTGGTGAGTCACCACACACAAGTAAGCACGAACAGACACTGGTGGCATGGACAGCTGTGGAGAGTCCACATCGGTGGGCGCATTCCTCTCCAAGTTCTGCTCAGGTGGACACAAATGCTGAATGACGGGAGCCAATCTTTAAATGGAGAATGATCGAGGGACAGCAGCCCTCTGAAATGGCCTAGCAAGCCACTCAGTTGTAAAATCTCACTACGAAAAGTCACAATAAGAATAAAACCGGACGGACCACCCGGCATCGGACCACTAGGCACCGGACACGACAACGGCAAAACACCAAGCCCAGTCGACCCTGCAAGGTCCTCCTCACTAACATCTGGGGACTTGTGCCAAAATTGGGAGAGCTGACCCACAGTCTAGTCAAGCAACAGCCTGACCTAGCCATATTTACAGAATCATACCTTTCAGCCAACGTCCCAGACTCTTCCATCACCATCCCTGGGTATGTCCTGTCCCACCGGCAGGACAGACTCACCAGAGGTGGCGGTACAGTGATATACAGTCAGGAGGGAGTGGCCCTGGGAGTCCTCAACATTGACTCTGGACCCCATGAAATCTCATGGCATCAGGTCAAACATGGGCAAGGAAACCTCCTGCTGATTACCACCTACCGCCCTCCCTCAGCTGATGAATCAGTCCTCCTCCATGTTGAGCACCACTTGGAGGAAGCACTGAGGGTAGCAAGGGCACAAAATGTACTCTGGGTGGGGGACTTCAATGTCCATCACCAAGAGTGGCTCGGCAGCACCACTACTGACCGAGCTGGCCGAGTCCTGAAGGACATAGCTGCTAGACTGGGCCTGCGGCAGGTGGTGAGCGAACCAACACGAGGGAAAAACTTACTTGACCTCGTCCTCACCAATCTACCTGTCGCAAATGCATCTGTCCATGACAGTATTGGTAGGAGTGACCACCACACAGTCCTCGTGGAGATGAAGTTCCGTCTTCGCACTGAGGACACCATCCAACGTGTTGTGTGGCACTACCACTGTGCTAAATGGGATAGATTCAGAACGGATCTAGCAGCTCAAAACTGGGCATCCATGAGGCACTGTGGGCCATCAGCAGCAGCAGAATTGTATTCCAGCACAATCTGTAACCTCATGGCCCGGCATATTCCTCACTCTACCATTACCAACAAGCCAGGGGATCAACCCTGGTTCAATGAAGAGTGTAGAAGAGCATGCCAGGAGCAGCACCAGGCATACCTAAAAATGAGGTGCCAACCTGGTGAAGCTACAACTCAGGACTACATGCATGCTAAACAGCAGAAACAACATGCTATAGACAGAGCTAAGCGATTCCACAACCAACGGATCAGATCAAAGCTCTGCAGTCCTGCCACATCCAGTCGTGAATGGTGGTGGACAATTAAACAACTAACGGGAGGAGGAGGCTCTGCAAACATCCCCATCCTCAATGATGGCGGAGTCCAGCATGTGAGTGCAAAAGACAAGGCTGAAGCGTTTGCAACCATCTTCAGCCAGAAGTGCCGAGTGGATGATCCATCTGAGCCTCCTCCCGATATCCCCACCATCACAGAAGCCAGTCTTCAGCCAATTCGATTCACTCCACGTGATATCAAGAAACGGCTGAGTGCACTGGATACAGCAAAGGCTATGGGCCCCGACAACATCCCAGCTGTAGTGCTGAAGGCTTGTGCTCCAGAACTAGCTGCACCTCTAGCCAAGCTGTTCCAGTACAGCTACAACACTGGCATCTACCCGACAATGTGGAAAATTGCCCAGGTATGTCCTGTTCACAAAAAGCAGGACAAATCCAATCCGGCCAACTACCGCCCCATCAGTCTACTCTCAATCATCAGCAAAGTGATGGAAGGTGTCGTCGACAGTGCTATCAAGCGACACTTACTCACCAATAACCTGCTCACCGATGCTCAGTTTGGGTTCCGCCAGGACCACTCGGCTCCAGACCTCATTACAGCGTTGGTCCAAACATGGACAAAAGAGCTGAATTCCAGAGGTGAGGTGAGAGTGACTGCCCTTGACATCAAGGCAGCATTTGACCGAGTGTGGCACCAAGGAGCCATAGTAAAATTGAAGTCAACGGGAATCAGGGGAAAAACTCTCCAGTGGCTGGAGTCATACCTAGCACAAAGGAAGATGGTAGTGGTTGTTGGAGGCCAATCATCTCAGCCCCAGGACATTGCTGCAGGAGTTCCTCAGGGCAGTGTCCTAGGCCCAACCATCTTCAGCTGCTTCATCAATGACCTTCCCTCCATCATAAGGTCAGAAATGGGGATGTTCGCTGATGACTGCACAGTGTTCAGTTCCATTCGCAACCCCTCAAATAATGAAGCAGTCCGAGCCTGCATGCAGCAAGACCTGGACAACATCCAGGCTTGGGCTCACAAGTGGCAAGTAACATTCGCGCCAGATAAGTGCCAGGCAATGACCATCTCCAACAAGAGAGAGTCTAACCACCTCCCCTTGACATTCAACGGCATTACCATCGCCGAATCCCCCACCATCAACATCCTGGGGGTCACCATTGACCAGAAACTTAACTGGACCAGCCATATAAATACTGTGGCTACTAGAGCAGGTCAGAGGCTGGGTATTCTGCGGCGAGTGACTCATCTCCTGACTCCCCAAAGCCTTTCCACCATCTACAAGGCACAAGTGAGGAGTGTGATGGAATACTCCCCACTTGCCTGGATGAGTGCAGCTCCAACAACACTCAAGAAGCTCGACACCATCCAAGATAAAGTAGCCCGCTTGATTGGCACCCCAGCCACCACCCTGAACATTCACTCCCTTCACCACCGGCGCACAGTGGCTGCAGTGTGCACTATCCACAGGATGCACTGCAGCAACTCGCCAAGGCTTCTCCGACAGCACCTCCCAAACCCGCGACCTCTACCACCTAGAAGGACAAGAGCAGCAGGCACATGGGAACAACACCACCTGCACGTTCCCCTCCAAGTCACACACCATCCCGACTTGGAAATATATCGCCGTTCCTTCATTGTCGCTGGGTCAAAATCCTGGAACTCCCTTCCTAACAGCACTGTGGGAGAATCGTCACCACACGGACTGCAGCGGTTCAAGAAGGCGGCTCACCACCACCTTCTCAAGGGCAATTAGGGATGGGCAATAAATGCTGGCCTCGCCAGCGACGCCCACATCCCGTGAACGAATAAAAAAAAAGCACATTTGCGAGGTACTGGAACAGGTGCCACATAAACTCGCCACATTAGCGGAGAGGATGGAGGAGCCCACCTCCTGCATTAGTGGATGACGCGGGACTGTCTGTGATGGACAGAAGGCTAGCCTCCATTGAGCTTCAAGCACGGCTCACAAATGAGTCCATTCAGGCCCTGACAACGGCTGTGCAGACTCAGGGTGAACAACATTCTGCGCCTTAAACAGGCAGACAGAAACTTTACAAGTGGGCTTCCAAGGCATCACACATATCCTCCAAGCTGTTGTCCAGCAGGGTGGTAGGAGTGATGTGGCCCTGGCCCAGAAGAGGGATGACGGTGAAAGGGGACATGGAAGTGGGGATGCCACTCAAAGTGCTCCCACATCTCACCTGTTGCCCCCCACCCCCAACCAGTACCCACAATGCTGCCTCCTCTCCAGGTGGCCGAGTCTGCCCCTGCACAGGTGCAGGTGGAGCAGTCTTTGGCGGAGCAAAAACCCAGAGGGCGTAGACCAAAAGCATCTCAACAATCAGGGCATGAACATGAGCAACCTGCCGCTACCACTGCTACAGTCACAGGAGATGCAGCACATAGAAGTAGTAGGAAGTGAAAGGCTACGGCTTGGTGATCACAAAGGGTATGCACAAGGGTGTCTGACAGATTGTCATGTTTTTCATTTATGTTTAGTTTTTGTTAAATTCACATTAAATGTTAGCATTCTCACCACTATTGCCACGTCTTGCCCATTCTTGACTGCCTTTTGTGATAGCGTCTTTTCACTTGCTTCATCATGAACGGCGAGACTTGTGCCACCCAGTGGGTGGGTTTACAGTGGCTGGATATGTAGTTGTAGGACTGTTTTGTGCAGGGTTGGGGGTGGGGGGGGGTGTTGTCTGGTGGTGGTGCTGCTCTTTCCAGGTCGTCTGAGGACTGGACTATCCTCACTTTGCAGATGTCCGTATGAGAATCGTTCAAATATTAGTGACTCCCTGGCCTCACGAGCAGTCAGGTGAGCCGCTGCTCTGCCAAGGGGTTCCTCCTCCTCCTCCTTCTCAATGTTGATGGCAGATGTGGATGCTGGATGAGGGCATGGGGCCTCATCAACCGGTAACCCTCTGTGTTGCGCTATGTTCTACAGGATGCAACAGGCGACTATAATTCTACCCACTCTCGATGGTGTATATCATCAAGCAACAGCCTGACATAGCCATACTCACAGAATCATACCTTTCAGCCAACATCCCAGACTCTTCCATTACCATCCCTGAGTATGTCCTGTCCCACAGGCAGGACAGACCCACCAGAGGTGGCGGTACAGTGGTAGACAATCAGGAGGGAGTGGCCCTGGGAGTCCTCAACATTGACTCTGGACCCCATGAAATCTCATGGCATCAGGTCAAACATGGGCAAGGAAACCTCCTGCTGATTACCACCTACCGCCCTCCCTCAGCTGATGAATCAGTCCTCCTCCATGTTGAACACCAGTTGGAGGAAGCACTGAGGGTAGCAAGGGCACAGAATGTACTCTGGGTGGGGGACTTCAATGTCCATCACCAAGAGTGGCTCGGTAGCACCACTACTGTCCAAGCTGGCCGAGTCCTGAAGGACATAGCTGCCAGACTGGGCATGCAGCAGGTGGTGAGCGAACGAACATGAGGGAAAAAATTACTTGACCTCGTCCTCACCAATCTACCTGTCACAAATGCATCTGTCCATGACATGCAACGGGATCTTGATAAATTGGGCCAGTGGGCCGATGAATGGCAGATGGAGTTTAATTTAGATAAATGTGAGGTGATGCATTTTGGTAGATCGAATCGGGCCAGGACCTACTCCGTTAATGGTAGGGCGTTGGGGAGAGTTATAGAACAAAGAGATCTGGGAGTACAGATTCATAGCTCCTTGAAAGTGGAGTCACAGGTGGATAGGGTGGTGAAGAAGGCATTCAGCATGCTTGGTTTCATTGGTCAGAACATTGAATGCAGGAGTTGGGATGTCTTGTTGAAGTTGTACAGGGCATTGGTGAGGCCACACTTGGAGTACTGTGTACAGTTCTGGTCACCCTATTATAGAAAGGATATTATTAAACTAGAAAGAGTGCAGAAAAGATTTACTAGGATGCTACCGGGACTTGATGGTTTGACTTACAGGGAGAGGTTAGACAGACTGGGACTTTTTTCCCTGGAGAGTAGGAGGTTAAGGGGTGATCTTATAGAAGTCTATAAAATAATGAGGGGCATAGATAAGGTCGATAGTCAAATTCTTTTCCCAAAGGTAGGGGAGTCTATAACGAGGGGGCACAGATTTAAGGTGAGAGGGGAGAGATACAAAAGGGTCCAGAGGGGCAATTTTTTTCACTCAAAGGGTGGTGAGTGTCTGGAACCAGCTGCCAGAGGCAGTAATAGAGGCGGGTACAATTTTGTCTTTTAAAAAGCATTTGGACAGTTACATGGGTAAGATGGGTATAGAGGGATATGGGCCAAGTGCAGGCAATTGGGACTAGCTTAGTGGTATAAACTGGGCGACATGGACATGTTGGGCCGAAGGGCCTGTTTCCATGTTGTAACTTCTATGATTCTAGTATTGGTAGGAGTGACCACCGCACAGTCCTCGTGGAGACGAAGTCCTGCCTTCGCACTGAGGACACCATCCAACGTGTTGAGTGGCACTACCACCATGCTAAATGGGATAGATTCGAAACAGATCTAGCAGCTCAAAACTGGGCCTCCATGAGGCGCTGTGGGCCATCAGCAGCAGCAGAGTTGTATTCCAGCACAATCTGTAACCTCATGGCCCAGCGTATTCCTCACTCTACCATTACCAACAAGCCAGGGGATCAACCCTGGTTCAATGAGGAGTGTAGAAGAGCATGCCAGGAGCAGCACCAGGCACACCTAAAAATGAGGTGCCAACCTGGTGAAGCTACAACTCAGGACTACATGCATGCTAAACAGCAGAAACAACATGCTATAGACAGAGCTAAGTGATTCCACAACCAACGGATCAGATCAAAGCTCTGCAGTCCTGCCACATCCATTCGTGAATGGTGGTGGACAATTAAACAACTAACGGGAGGAGGAGGCTCTGTAAACATCCCTACCCTCAATGATGGCGGAGTTCAGCACGTGAGTGCAAAAGACAAGGCTGAAGCGTTTGCAACCATCTTCAGCCAGAAGTACCGAGTGGATGATCCATCTCGGCCTCCTCCCGATATCCCCACCATCACAGAAGCCAGTCTTCAGCCAATTCGATTCACTCCACGTGATATCAAGAAACGGCTGAGTGCACTGGATACAGCAAAGGCTATGGGCCCCGACAACATCCCGGTTGTAGTGCTGAAGACTTGTGCTCCAGAACTAGCTGCACCTCTAGCCAAGCTGTTCCAGTACTGCTACAACACTGGCATCTATCCGACAATGTGGAAAATTGCCCAGGTATGTCCTGTCCACAAAAAGCAGGACAAATCCAATCCGGCCAATTACCGCCCCATCAGTCTACTCTCAATCATCAGCAAAGTGATGGAAGGTGTCGTCGACAGTACTATCAAGCTGCACTTACTCACCAATAACCTGCTCACCGATGCTCAGTTTGGTTTCCGCCAGGAACCACTCGGCGCCAGACCTCAGCTCTTTTGTCCATGTTTGGCCTTGGTCCAAACATGGACAAAAGAGCTGAATTCCAGAGGTGAGGTGAGAGTGACTGCCCTTGATATCAAGGCAGCATTTGACCGAGTGTGGCACCAAGGAGCCCTAGTAAAATTGAAGTCAATGGGAATCGGGGGGGAAACTCTCCAGTGACTGGAGTCATACCTAGCACAAAGGAAGATGGTAGTGGTTGTTGGAGGCCAATCATCTCAGCCCCAGGGCATTGCTGCAGGAGTTCCACAGGGCAGTGTCCTGGGCCCAACCATCTTCAGCTGCTTCATCAATGACCTTCCCTCCATCATAAGGTCAGAAATAGGGATGTTCGCTGATGATTGCACAGTGTTCAGTTCCATTCTCAACCCCTCAAATAATGAAGCAGTCCGAGCTCGCATGCAGCAAGACCTGGACAACATCCAGGCTTGGGCTCATAAGTGGCAAGTAACATTCATGCCAGACAAGTGACAGGCAATGACCATCTCCAACAAGAGTGAGTCTAACCACCTCCCCTTGACATTCAACGGCATTACCATCGCCGAATCCCTCACCATCAACATCTTGGGGGTCACCATTGACCAGAAACTTAACTGGACCAGTCATATAAATACTGTGGCTACAAGAGCAGGTCAGAGGCTGGGTATTCTGCGGCGAGTGACTCACCTCCTGACTCCCCAAAGTCTTTCCACCATCTACAAGGCACAAGTCAGGAGTGTGATGGAATACTCTCCACTTGCCTGAATGAGTGCAGCTCCAACAACACTCAAGAAGCTCGACACCATCCAGGACAAAGCAACCCGCTTGATTGGCACCCCTTCCACCACCCTAAAATTCACTCCCTTCACCACCGGCGCACTGTGGCTGCAGTGTGTACCATCTACAAGATGCACTGCAGCAACTCGCCAAGGCTTCTTCGACAGCACCTCCCAAACCCGCGACCACTACCACCTTGAAGGACAAAAGCAGCAGTCACATGGGAACAACACCACCTGTACGTTCCCCTCCAAGTCACACACCATCCCGACTTCGAAATATATCGCTGTTCCTTCATCGTCGCTGGGTCAAAATCCTGGAACTCCCTTCCTAACAGCACAGTGGGAGAACCTTCACCGCACAGACTGCAGCGGTTCAAGAAGGCGGCTCATCACCACCTTCTCAAGGGCAATTAGGGATGGGCAATTAATGCCGGCCTTGCCAGCGACGACCACATCCCATGAACAAATTTTTTAAAAGCGCTCCCCTAGACCGATCCAGGCACTGAAATCGCATCTTCAGCAGTCCTGTTGTATCTTAAATGACTGTCATTATATCAAAGCTGTGCCTCGCTGATGGGGCTTCTCACAGATGTCATGAGCCATGTGTGCAGGGGATAGCCCTTGTCGTGGAGCAGCTAGCCCTTAAGGCTGTTTGGTGCGTGGGAGAAGGCCGGGATGTTGGATTTCCGCAGAATGAATGAATCATGGCAGCTGCCAGGGAATCTGGCACACATTGAAGAAATCTTTTCTGGTGGTCTCAAACGAGCTATGTGTTGATGGAGTGATATCTCTTTCTGTTGATGAACAGTCCTGGCTCGTGTGGAGGTGCTCGGATTGCTACGTGTCCAATCAATTGCACCCCTTACCATTGGGAAGTCAGCCACGGAGCGGAAACCCACTGCCCTCTCCATCTCGCTGAGGTTGTGCATGGGGAAGTTGACATAGTGGGATGCCCTGCGAAACAAACCATCGGCGACCTGTTGTGTGCACTTGTGGGCAAATGACTGAGAGACACCGGCGATGTCAACAGTGGCGCCCTGGAAGGACCCGGAGGTGAAGAAGTTGAGGGCAGTGGTCACTTCAACTGCCACAGGCAACGCGATGCCACCAGGCCCAGCCAGGAGCAGCTCTGCATGAAGGAGCGCACAGAGCAGTTCTGAGTGTGAACCAAGAATTTTCAGTCTAAACACAAATAACTCCCAGCCAAAAGTTAGTCTGAGAGAACTGAGTGCCCTGCTGCAATAACTCACCTTTTATCCCCATCTGTCAAACAGGGATTTAAATGGCTGCCGGCTGCAACCCGCGTAGTTTCCCATGGAGTGCTTCACACAGCATGGCAAACATGTTGAGGCAGCGTTGAAATTGTTTCCTGGCATCAATAACAAGATTAATCAGAATTCCAATGAGTTTAACTACCTTAATTCATGCTTTAAATATCGTCCCCTGGCTTTAATTGCTGATGGGACTTCCGGGTTCCTGAACCATGCACGCACCCAGATTGCTGTGGGTCGTGCGCATTTTTCGGCGAGTTGGAGCCAGGATTCCTTCCTGCTCTGGGGAAATCCCCGATTTTGTTTGCCCTCCCGCCCCCAACGCACCCGGACTTTGAAGTTAAAATCGTGCCCATGTTCTCTAGATTTTGGTTCAGGCCTGTTGAATCAGACATGACTACAAGTGTATATTTTTAAGTATCATTTCAATCTTTAATTTATGACAGATTTCAAGTATCAACAAAGCAACAACATGACCACAGCAGCAAAAGAAAGAAAGACTTGCATTTATATAGTGCCTTTCACGACCTCATGACGTCCCAAAGCGCTTTACAGCCAACAAAGTACTTTTGAAGCGTAGTCACTGTTATAATGTAGGAATACTGCACTATATTTCTGCTATGGGGCAACCTTACCAATGGAACACAGTAATTGTCTCTGTTCCAGGAGCTATGCCAAACATGGCCTTCTTTCTTCTGTAAAGGATTTGTCGTGGCTCCCCTAATAGCCGTAGATTCTCTCCCTTTATATCCTTTCTTATATATCACTGCTATGTGACGGCTTTGTTGCAACTCCCTTTTGTTTCTCAGCTTTCTCATGAAATTTATAACACTTCTCTGAACAGATGTCACCTCTTTGCTGCAGGTGTCCTTGCAATTAGCGTTGGTAAACATCAACTATCTTTCACCCAGCATTTTCTCTCCCTAACCCTATAATAAGGGTACAGTCGCGTCGTGGGTTTTTTTCTGGATGACTACTCCAAATGCCTGGACTAATAATCCAGCAAACATGAATTCAAATCCCACTGTGGCACTTTGAGAATTTGAATTCAGTTTTAAAAAAAAATCTAGAATAAAAAGCTTATATCAGTAAAAATGACCATTAAGCTGTCAGATTGTCATAAAAACCCAACTGGTTCACTAATGTCCTTTAGGGAAGGAAGCCTGCCGTCCTTACCCTGTCAGGTCTATATGACTCAGTCCCACATTAATGCGATTGATTCTTAACTGCCCTCTGAAGTGGCCTAATGAGCCATTCAGTTGTATTACCACCTTCTCAGGGCACCTAAGGATGAACAATAAATGCCAGTCTTGCCAGCAACGTCCACATCCTGAGAATGTATGAATGAAAAAGATATCTGATAGCTATTAAACTCTAGCAGCCATCTCAGGCACATCCACAGACCTCAGCATTTTCCAACGGCATTTCCACATTAACTTATTTGTTTCTACAGGCTACTTTCTCATACAGTACCATCTGTTCAGACATTCCAAAACATTAGTTATTTCAAAATATTATGGCCTAAAACTACATTATTATGTTCAACTTTCACACAGCTACAGTATGCTCAATGACAACACAAGGCACTAGTAAAACTCCATCAAGTTCAGCTGTTACCCTGATTAACCCTTTCCATCCGGGTTTCTTATAGTCACCCAAAGTTATTATCCAACAGTGGCAGCCATTTTGCATGTTGCATAAACTCACAAACGGCAATAAGATAAATGGCCAGATAATCTATTTTTCAGTGATGGTTCAGGGTGGAATATTAGCCAGGAAACTCTGCTCTTCTTCGAATAGTGTCATGGATTTTCAACATCCATCTGAAACACTGCAATAAGCAGACAGACCTCCCTTTAAAATCTTACCCAAAAAGACAGCACCTCACTGGACTGGAATGTCTTGGAGTGAGGATTGAACTCAAAACCTTTTGACTACCAACTGAACCAAAATTGCTTTTGCTCAGCACAGCATCGGGAAAGCTTTGGAGTGAATCTACAAAGCTATCAGCATAATGATGCTCTCAAGAGTGTTACACAATGGAGTGTATCACTGTTGACATAGGAGGTGTTATCATCACCATCAGATTACAGAGTCAGATTAAGCTAAACCTTCAGCACTCACCCTAGTTCAACTTGTACCACCATTTTAAATAATTAAACTTAATAGAAGAGGAATAATTTAAACTTTTTTTTAACAATTGAAAAATCTTGGGCTGAATTTGATTTTTGTTGTCCATCAGCATTTGGTTAATATTCACATTTTTGGGAGTTTTTCTATGTAATATATGTGCTGAAGTCACTTTGATCAGGTTTTTCCTCTGTAGGTTCTCCACGATGTTACAGTGATAACTGTTCTTTCTATATTCTTGTAGTTTGCTCAAGTTTGACTTCCCAGTTTTATTCTTTGCTTCTGTTGTGGTTGGCATCCCATTATACGACACCTTTGTGTCAGTGTGAAGTAATTTCTGATGCATACTGAAAGAAAAGTAGCTGTACAACTCAAGAGTTGACTCCAAAGCTCATTTAAACAACAGCTGTGAAACCATCTCCCAACCATCTTACATCATCCGACTTTGGACCAGGTGAAGTATGACTTCCATCCAAGTGTGAAGTCACATTTTAAGATTGCCCTGGTGTCTATGCAACTTCCTTGGAACTTTACAAGAAACATAAGAAATAGGAGCAGGACTAGGCCATACAGCCCCTCAAACCTGCTCCGCCATTCAATAAGATCCTGGCTGATCTTCGACCAACTCCACTTTCCCGCCCGATCCGAATATCCCTTGATTCCCTTTGGGTCCAAGAATCTATCAATCTCAGCCTTGAACATATTCAACACTCAGCATCCAGAGCCCTCTGGGGTAGAGAGTTCCAAAGATTCACAACCCTGTCAGTGAAGAAATTCCTCCTCAACTCAGTCTTAAATGGCTGACCCCTTATCCTGAGACTACGCCTAGTTCTAGACTCGCCAGCCAGGGGAAACAACCTCTCAGCATCTACCCTGTCAAGTCCCCTTAGAATCTTGTATGTTTCAATGAGATCACCTCTCATTCTTCCAAACTCCAGAGAGTATAGGCCCATTCTACTCAATCTCTCCTCGTAGGACAACCCTCTCATCTCAGGAATCAATCTAGTGAACCTTCATTGCACCGTCTCTAAGGCAAGTATATCCTTCCTTAGATAAGGAGACCAAAACTGTACACAGTACTCCAGGTGAGATCTCACCAAAGCCCTGTACAATTGTAGTGAGACTTGCGAACATACGAATTAAGAGTAGGAGTAGGCCATTCGGCCCCTCAAGCCTACTCTGCCATTTGATAAGATCATGGCTGATCTGATTGGGACCTCAACCCTACTTTCCCGTCTACCTACTATAACCTTTCACTCCCTTGTTAATCAGGAATCTATCTAACTCAGCCTTAAAAATATTCAATGACTCTGCCTCCACTGCTCTCTGGGGAAGGGAGTTCCACACACTCACGACCCTCTGAGATAAAAAATTTCTCCTCATCTCCATCTTAAATGGGAGACCCCTTATTTTTAAACTGTGGCCCCCAGTTCTAGTCTCTCCCAAAGTGGAAACATCCTCTCAGCATCTACCCCTTCTAGCCTCTCAGGATCTTATATGTTTCGATAAGATCACCTCTCATTCTTCTAAACTCCAGTGTATACAAGCTCATCTTGTCCAACCTTTCCTCATATGATAACCCCCTCATCCCAGGAATCAGTCGAGTGAACCTTCTCAGAACCGCCTCTAAAGCAATTATGTCCTTTCTTAAATAAGGAGACCAAAACTGCACACGGTATTCTAGATGTGGTCTCACCAATGCCCTGTACAACTGTAGCAAAACATCTCTACTTTTATATTCCATTCCCCTTGCAATAAATGACAACATTCCATTTGCCTTCCTAATCACTTGCTGTACCTGCATACTAACTTTTTGTGATTCATGTACTAGAACACCCAGATCCCTCTGTACCTCAGAGTTTTGCAATCTCTCTCTATTTAAATAATATACTGCTTTTCTATTCCTCCTGCCAAAGCGGACAAGTTCTCATTTTCCCACATTATGCTCCATCTGCCAAATTTTTGCCCACTTATCCTATCTAATCCCTTTGGAGGGTCCTTATGTCCTCTTCACAACTTTCAAAACTGAGATGAGGAGAAACTTCTTCACTCAGAGGGTGGTAGGTCTGTGGAATTTGCTGCCCCAGGAAGCTGTGGAAGCTACATCATTAGATAAATTTAAAACAGAAATAGACAGTTTCCTAGAAGTAAAGGGAATTAGGGGTTATGGGGAGCGGGCAGGAAATTGGATATGAAGCTGAGTTCGGATCGGTCAATGCCCTGTGGGTGGCGGAGAGGGCCCAGGGGCTATGTGGCCGGGTCCTGCTCCGACTTCTTGTGTTCTTTAGATTTGTGGTTGGGATCAGATCAGCCATGATCTTATTGAATGGCGGAGCAGGCTCGAGGGGCCGATTGGCCTACTCCTGCTCCAATTTCTTATGTTCTTATGTTCTTATGTTCTTATGTACTTTCCTACTTACCTTTGTGTCATGAGCAAATTTAGCAACCATACATTCAGTACCTTCATCCAAGTCATTGATATAGATTGTAAATAGTTGAGGCCCAAGCACTGATCCCTGTGGCACTCCACTCGTTACATCTTGCCAGCCTGAAAGTGACCCATTTATGCCTACTCTCTGTTTCCTGTTAGCTAACCAATCCTTTATCCATGCTAATATGTTACCCCCTACACCATGAGCTCTTATTTTGTGTAGTAGCCTTTGATGTGGCACCTTGTCAAAAGCCTTCTGGAAATCCAAGTACACCACATCCACAGGATCCCCTTTATCCACGTTGCTTGTTACTTCCTCAAAGAGCTCTAATAAATTAGTTAAACTTCCTTAATCTTGTACTCCAACCCCCTTGCAATAAAGGCCAACATGCTATTTGCCTTCCTAATTGCTTGCTGTACCTGCTTGCTAACTTTTTGTGTTTCTTGTACGAGGACATATGTACCTTTAACTTTTTTTAATGTTATAAGCCAAGCACTGTTCATGCCCACACTCAACATTAAATTAGGCAGATGAGAGCACAGACTTGCACATATCCAAGCATGCATCCATAGAGCTTCTTTGTTGCTGAGTTCAATGCAAGACGCAGCTAGCAGTATGGCTTGGGTTCGCAACTGCGTTTCACACTATACAGATAGCAATCGGAGGCTGGTATCTCTAGAATAACCGCTGCCTATGTGAGTGATGATCCATGAATCGCCTATAGACTACTAACCTGCTAGTTTCTAAAAAAATTGGTATTACTACAATTTTCCTTTACTAGCACAGTAATGACAGTGCACTATCAATGCACATACTGAGGCAACAGCAATAAACCAGAGTAGTCCCCCAAATCATACATACTAACAACTTGAACCATTCAAAAATCAAGACATCAAAGAATACAGTGAATTTTATACCTTGGAGTCCTGGAATTGTGCCCAGAATAAGGAGTGTTTTTTGGCAGGCACTTAATTGCCCATTTAGACAAAATAGCTGTGGAACAAGGTATCTAATATAGGAAACATGGTACAAGTATGCAACTGGATAAAACACCTGGGCCAAATGGCTTCATCAGAACTTTTATATCTATTCTTGCTGTAACTTGCTTCTCTGCTGATTAAAGTGCTTAACCAACTTAATCCTCGGAACATGGATAGGAATAAAATTCTTCCTTTTAAAAAAAAAGGTTAACTGCTGTTCATGTAGGCCTTTAGCTTTACTAAAAGAAATGGAGTGAGAATCTAAAAATCCTCACACTCCAATTGGAAGATAATTTTAAACACAGTGCACCAAACCACCAATAATGCAGGAAGATGACTGAATTGTAGTCACGCAACAGTCTGGAAAAAGACAAATAAAACGCCTTCAATCATCTGGAATAAAGACAACATCACTATGAGAAAGAGGGATTTAATCTTGTTGGCATCTTTGTACACTTGATTCAAATACTATACTCAAGCCAATAGTTTCTAACAGAACATAACAGAGCAGAACCCCCCATGCCCACCCTCCTAAAAAGAGGCACAGGACAAGCATATTCTTCAATGCCCCTACTTTTTACCTGGTTATTAAGACCCGGCAGTCCTACAAAGATCCAGTAACAACAGTTGTGGATATGTTACTTGACTAGTGATCCAGAGGCCTGGAAGAATAACCCAGAGAACAGGAGTTCAAATCCCACCATGGAGATTTGAGAATTTGAATTCAGTTTTTAAAAAATCTGGAAATAAAAAGATTTCTGTAAAAGTGACCACGAAGCTGTCAGATTGTCGTAAAAACCCAACAGGTTCACTAATGTACTTTAGGGAAGGAAGCCTGCCGTCCTTACCCAGTCTGACATTTACGTGGCTCCAGTCCCACACCAGCATGGTGACTCTTAGCTGCCTAGAAGTGGCCTAGCATGCCACTCAGTAGGACAACTAGGGGAGGGGCAATAAATGCCGGCCTTGTCAGCGGCGCCCGCATTCTGAGAATAAATACATTTTAAAAAATGTGGCATGTTGTGTTCAAGGTGTGGACCATCACATCTTATTTTATGTAGACTATGTCCTGCTATACGTGATTGAAGCTGTTTTTATATTGTGCTAGCACCATGGCCTCTGACGCATGGATCTCACTCAGCTGCTGAAACACTAAAGATAAACTTTCCAAATTTGCTAAGGCCAGTAAAGAAATCGATATTCCCTGTTGCCATTCTTCGTGAATCTGGATATTGTATCTTTTATGTTGCCACAACTCTGTAAGCTGCCGACTGCACTAGCACAACTAGCAAGCCGACCCTTTGATATTCATCCCTAATATCTTGAGTAAGTTTCTAAAATTATAGCATGCTTTGGGCCTGTAAAATTAATCTTACTACAAAAAATAAGTGTACTGATATCTAGCGGCATAACATAAATACTGCACCAGCTTTTATTTTTATAAGACATCTAATTCAAATGTCAACCATCCATTGAACACTTGGAAATATTATTGGGTCTGTTGTATCCCACAGGCTCAATCCTATCTCCTTTAAAAGGCTTGCCTCATGGACCCCTCTGTCAAGATGGATAATTATGATCAGTGGTGTCTGAATTTACAGTGGTGCGGAGAACAAAATTGTTTACAAATTTCCTAATTTTACTAAATTATATTACAATAGATGCACAATATAAAGTAATACCATGTTACGGCATTCATTTTTAAAATTCATTCATGGGATGTGGGCGTCGCTGGCAAGGCCAGCATTTATTGTCCATCCCTAATTGCCCTCGAGAAGGTGGTGGTGAGCCACCTTCTTGAACCGCTGCAGTCCGTCTGGTGAAGGTTCTCCCACAGTGCTGTTAGATAGAGAGTTCTAGGATTTTGACCCAGCGATGATGAAGGAACAGCGATATATTTCCAAGTTAGGATGTTGTGTGACTTGGGGGGGGAACGTGCAGGTGGTGGTGTTCCCATGTGCCTGCTGCCCTTGTCCTTCTAGGTGGTAGAGGTCGTGGGTTTGAGAGGTGCTGTTGAAGAAGCCTTGGCGAGTTGCTGCTGTGCATCTTGTAGATGGTACACACTGCAGCCACGGTGCGCTGGTGATGGAGGGAGTGAATGTTTAAGGTGGTGGTTGGGGTGCCAATCAAACGGGCTGCTTTGTCCTGGGATGGTGTCGAGCTTCTTGAGTGTTGTTGGAGCTGCACACATCCAGGCAAGTGCAGAGTATTCATGTTGCTCGATACTTCTGTTTATGTCATTTGAAATATTTTGAAACCTTAATTTTCCAATAGAACTTTATCTGAAATGGAACTATGGGATAAAAAAAAAATTCATATTCCAAAACATCCTGCATTATATTGCCCTTTACCCTTCGTTAGTCTAGCCCCCTCCTATTTTTAATTTTTGCCCCCTTCCGGCTGCTGTCAGGCAGGTCTCACAGGTTTCTCTGCATTCCAATGGGTAAGGGCTAGGCCTCACATTCTGGAGTTGCCTCCCTAAACCCCTCTGCCTCACGACCTCCCTTTTCTCATTTAAGACCCTCCTTAAAACCCACTTTTCCTTCTCCAAGCTTTAGGTCATTCCTCTTAATACCTCTTTCTTTCTTAGCAACCATTTTTTTCTGATTATGCCTCTGTGAAGCACCTCAGAACTTTTTTCTTCATTAAAAGCGTTATATAAATGCAAGTTATTGTTATGGATCAGGTCCCCTCTCTTCCAGATAAAGCAGCAGTTAGGTGATCTGCTCCCAAATCTTTGTCAATTGTGCTCTAGATCGACAAGAGTGGCCCTGGATAACACACATGCCAATTTTCTCCAAATTTGCTGTCGTTAAAGCCTAACTGCAGCCCTGCAACTCCACCCAAGAACATCGCGATACTGGGAACTTACCATAGGTAGAACTGCAAGGACGAATCTACACTCTTTCATGACTCATCATAGATAATATATGAACCAATAAAAATCAATTACAATATATGAAGATTAAAGGTACAGAGGCAAAGGTTGAAGGTGAACAAAGATATGTGCTTTGAGTCAATCAGAAATATGAACCAGCAAGTAGGAAAGCTTATAAGGGAAAGACAGTCCGCAGCAGTACTTTTGTTTATAGCACTATTCCCTTCTATACAGAAAAATGATAACGTATATTTGACATTTAGTAAATGTGTCAATTTTAACGAAGGTGCTTGTGCCAGGTTCCTCTCATTGTCAGGCTACTCCTGCGATGTCACTGATGAAGAGAATCCTTGTTTCACTCCATAGTAAACAGTGGTGAGTGCAACTTCAGACTGGTCTCAAAGTCACTTTGAAGCCACAGGACATTGGGAAAGTGTCCACCAGCTGAGAATACAGATTTCTCAGACTATTAAATAGATTGGGTATTTTTTGTGCTGCTCCCAGGCTGTCCAAGTAATGTGACTCTGCAGCAGCTCTCAGGCTACTCTGAACTCAGCCTCTCTCCCCATTTAATATGGACCACTCAATGCCTGCAATAAATTTTGTTTATATAACGTATATAAAATTTTATCGAAATAAAAGTTTTGAAAGCATCTGTCACAATCCAGATGTCACAGTTTGTATAAAACATCAACAAATCACAACACACTATTGGAAGGCTTTGAGGTTTTAGAGATGGCACAATGTAAATTCACTAGGATGCTACCTGATAGGAGGAAATATGTACTCCAACCCAAGAGAACCCATGAACAATGACATGATACATGTACTTTGAACAAAAAGTACTCTCCAAACATTCCTTCCACTGCCTTGATTCCTGAAGAGGAAAAGACAGCAGAATAGGTTTAAATAATTTCCATTGAGAGAACATTTTCACAAAGCACTGACAAATTTCTACAAAATTTGCATTTTTTGAGTTTAACCATTTAAGACAAAAAAATTCCAAACATTTTAGAAGTACGTATAAAAAACTAGCGATTCAGCCCTTTTAAATTAGGATTGCTACCTGACTGGTTTTGGACTGGAGAATCCAGCTTTTGAACAAATTGCCAGGAAATTTGTAACATGTATACCAGGCACCAAAAGTCCAATTTCAAAACAGATTATTTTTTCCACTTCCTTCTATGTCTTATAATGTACAGGTATCAATTCACTGAAAACCTTAAACCCATCACCTGCAAAGGAAACTTCACAAAATTAGAAGATAGTTATGAATGAGGAACACCATTTGGCCCCATTACAAATTTCAGGTCTGCCTTAGATATTCTCTCAGGGTTTAGCAGCACTGATCACTTCCACGTGAACCCGCACATTCAGGAGTTCGTCCATACTACCCAATATCTAGTAATACGACAGTATAGTGTGTGGGGTGCAACAATAAGACCCTTGTTACATGAACTGGCTATCATGATCTGATCCTCATACATGCCCTCACATGTTTCTCCAGTCTTCCAAAAGATAGTGATTAACACTTTAATGAGATGAATCCAGATATGAATAGTTAAGCTGTTTTATTTTGTAGTCAGTGAGTATACAGACTAATAATTATAATAAATCTCACCTTACTTAAACTTAACTTTGGCCCTTTCTCATAAATAAGAAAAATGTTGAACTGTGCCAGTTTGAGCTTGTATATCTGTGTCCTACTCTCACAATTTAATTTAAAGTAATATTCTAGAATTACATTTTCCATTCCCTTATCCTCTACAACATCAGCTCTCGAAAGTCTCCTTTCTGAGCTGACGAGCCCAATTTCTCCAGTTTTTCTTCATAACTCAGACCTTTGACACTAGGTATCAACCTCGTGGCCTTTCTCTGAGCTTGAATGTCTGTTATGTGCCACATTGATCAGAAATGGACATAGTATTCAAGGTGTCACCTGACCAAAGCACTGTACAGTTGGTTCACAACATACTCTGACTTACTGTTTTGGTTATGCAGTTCAATATTCTATTGGCTTTGCTGATTGCTGCTTTGCATTGTTTTACTAAGATTCATAGGCTTGCCTATCCTTCCTTCCTATGTATTAATTTTCTGTTCCGCATACATATTTTCTCCAAAACATTCTGCAATTTCTGAGCTGACTCCTCATATTCCACCTTCCCATCTAGTTTGGTGACTACTTTGCATTCGAGTTTCTGAATCCGGGTCATTTATGTAAATTAGAAAGCATAATGATCCCAATACCGACCTTTGGAGCACCTCACTTCAACAACTTGCATTTAAATAGTGCCTTTAACATAGTAAAACGTCCCAAGGTGCTTCACAGGAGTGATATCAAATAAAATTTGACACCGAGCCACATAAAGAGATATTAAGACAGGTGATCAAAGCTTGGTCAAAGAGGTAGGTTTTAAGGAGCGTCTTAAAGGAGAGAGAGGCGGAAAGGTTTAAGGAGGGAATTCCAGAGCTTAGGGCTTAGGCAGCTGAAGACATAGCCACCGATAGTGAAGTGATTAATATTGGGGATGTACAAGAGGCAAGAATTGGAGGAGCGCAGAGGTCTCGGAGGGTTATAGGGCTGGAGGAGGTTACAGAGATAGGGAGGGGTGAGGCCATGGAGGGATTTGAAAACAAGGATGAGAATTTTAAAATCGAGGGGTCCCCGGACCACGAGTCAATGTAGGTCAGCGAGCACAGGGTTGATGAGAGAACAGGACTTGGTGCGAGTTAGGATATGGGCAGCAGAGTTTTTGATGCGCTCAAGTTTATGGAGAAATGTAAGGAATCTTACACCATGTTATAGTCCAACAGTTTTATTTGAAAATCACAAGCTTTCGGAGCTTACCTCCTTCATCAGGTGAGTGAGTGAAGGGTTCTAAAATCTCATAGCATATATTAGCCTGGGAGACGATCACAGCAATCAAAGGTGTCGTTGGTGTTCAGACAGGTTAGCCATGGAAAACATTACATCCCAGAATACTGAATACACAATGGGTCAGATTACAAAGCCAGAGAGAGAAAGAGACCTGAAAGGCAGAGAGAGAGAGAGAGAGAGAATGTCCAGTTGTATTAAAAACAGATAACTTTTTTTTCCGCTGGTGGGGTTACGTGTAGCGTGACATGAACCCAAGATGCCGGTTGAGGCCGTCCTCATGGGTGCAGAACTTGGCTATCAATTTCTGCTCAACGATTTTGCGTTGTCGTGTGTCTCGAAGGCCGCCTTGGAGAACGCTTACCCGAAGATCGGAGGCTGAATGTCTTTGACTGCTGAAGTGTTACCCGACTGGGAGGGAACCCTCCTGTCTGGCGATTGCATGCAGACACTGCGACAACGGATGAACGGACACCGCACAACAATCACCAGACAGGAGGGTTCCCTCCCAGTCGGGGAACACTTCAGCAGTCAAGGACATTCAGCCTCCGATCTTCGGGTAAGCGTTCTCCAAGGCGGCCTTCGAGACACATGACAACGCAAAATTGTTGAGCAGAAATTGATAGCCAAATTCCGCACCCATGAGGACGGCCTCAACGGGGATCTTGGGTTCATGTCACGCTACACATAATCCCACCAGCGGAAAAAAAAGTTATCTGTTTTTAATACAACTGGACATTCTCTCTCTCTGCCTTTCGGGTCTCTTTCTCTCTCTGGCTTTGTAATCTGACCCATTGTGTATTCAGTATACTGGGATGTAATGTTTTCCATGGCTAACCTGTCTGAACACCAACGACACCTTTGATTGCTGTGATCGTCTCCCAGACTAATACATGCTATGAGATTTTAGAACCCTTCACTCACTCACCTGACGAAGGAGGTAAGCTCCGAAAGCTTGTGATTTTCAAATAAAACAGTTGGACTATAACCTGGTGTTGTAAGATTCCTTACATTTGTCCACCCCAGTCCATCATCGGCATCTCCACATCAAGTTTATGGAGGGTGGAAGATGGGAGGCTGGCCAGTCAACACCCAATCATATCCATTCCTCAGCTTTTAACTTGGCCAAAAGTTGCAATCCCATTTAAAAATCTATACAAATTTGCTCTTTAATAATAAATATGGACCAACAAAGTCTGTAGCTATGGGGGGAGGGGATGCACTGAACAAGACCTTCCAGTAACTGCTGAATTTCAATCAACATAAGAAAATGCATAATCTAGAAGATGATAAATATATTGTATAAATATCCCCAACTTTCTTTACATAACCTGTTGAAGGAAGACAGCACCTAGGCCTTCCCACATAGTTACACTACCTCCACTGGTTCTGAACTACCATTGTGAACCAGGAAGAAGCATGGTCTTTGGTGGCAGGTGATTTAGTACAAACCACACACCAATCACTGCATTAAAATTCCTCTTTGCACAAATAAAAAGCTGTCAGGTTGACCAACCTTTGAACCCAAGTTTTCTGAGGATTTAGGTTGCTTTCGCCCCCAGAAACCCCTATTTTGTTTTTGTTCGATACAAACTATACCAGTAAAGAAGTAATAGCGAATGAGTTGGAATTGTATGAGTTGAATTTTGTGTGTGTTGTCCTTCTACCAGCAACACGAGCACAAAAAGAATCAGCTCGACAATTTAAAGAGGGGCTAATGATAGGGATCATTTCAAAGGCCGATAGACACTCAACATTTGCAGGGGAAACGGGTGCCCCAATTCGCCTGACTCTACAGAAACCAAATTTTACTCAGCGGAAAACAGCTTTCCAGGCAACCGGAAAACACCTGTATGAAGATACCCAGGACCTTCTGGGTTACGAGCAGAATATACACATTCTGTAAATAATGCGTCCTTTCCTCTCCCCACTCCACCCCACCAAAAAAGGGACGCGCAGCATTCATTTCAGAATTTACATCAATAGGGCGCAATGTGTGTGGGAGCCTTTAAAATAAATATATATATATCTATCTATACACTTGTTGAAAATCCTACCCAACTGAATCAGCGCGCGACTTTCCGAACCAACTGCCGTGGACGGAGCGCGCGCGCGTGACCTTCCGAAGCAACCGTCGTTGATTGCGCGCGCACGCGACCTTCCAAAGCAACTGTCGTGGAGCGCGCGGGCGCGCATGCACGCGACCTTCCGAACCGACTGTCGAGGAGAGCTCGCGCCTCCGAGATGACGCTGCCGGTGAGATGGCCGATGCGGTAGTCGGGCTTCAAGCGCTGCTTTTCGATTTGGACAACACCCTGATCGACACAGCCGGGGCCAGTAGGCAGGCGGAGCGGCAGGTACAGCATCCGGGAGTGGGTTGGTGGAGGGAAAAATGGGAAGTGCTTCCTCATTCAAAGAATGATCAGCACTTGGAATGGAATAAGGGAGAGGCTGAATAACCTGGATGCTATCTTGCAGCATTGATGAGTCACATTGGACCTCATGCCCTGCTGAGACAGGCAGCAGGTCTGTCAGCACTTGGACAGGTAGGTCAAGGTCTTGGGACCCTGTGTCAGAATCCAGTTCCTTGTTCGCTTTAGGAAGGGGGTGCAGAGGAGATTTACTAGAATGGTACCAGAGATGAGGGACTTCAGTTATATGGAGACCATATTCTCCTTAGAGCATAGAAGGTTAAGGGGCGATTTAACAGAGGTGTTCAAAATCATGAAGGGTTTTGATAGAGTAAATAAGGAGAAACTGTTTCCACTGGCAGGAGGGTCGGTAATCAGAGGAAATAAATTTAAGGATGGTGGAAGCAGATTCAGTAGTAACTTTCAAAAGGGAATTGGATAAATTCTTGGAACAGAAATTTGCAGGGCTATGGGGAAAGGGCAGGGGAGTAGGACTAATTGAATAGCTCTTTCAAAGAGCCGGCACAGGTACGATGGGCCAAATGGCCTCCTTTTGCACTGTATCATTCTATGATTCTCGGGATGTGGGCAATGCTGGCAAGGCCACAATTATTGTCCATCCCTTGTTGCCCTAGGAAGGTAGTGGTGGGCCTTCTTGAACCGCTGCATATCCTTGTGTTGATGATTCTGCCATGATGGTGTTATGTAGGAAATTTCAGGATTCCAACCCAGCGACAATGAAGGAACGGCGATGTATGTCCATCAGGATGGCGTGACACTAGGAGTGGAACTTGGAGATCAGAGTGTTCCCACAACAATGCTGCTATCGTCCTTGATGGTAGAGGTTGCTGCTCTGTGAGATGCTAGCAAAGAAACCTTCACAAGTTGCTGCAGTGAATCCTGTAGATTGTGCCTATTGCAGCCACAGTATTCTGGTGATAGAGGGGATGAATATCAAGTACGTACTGCAACCACAGTACACTGGTGATAAGAGGGTATGGACATCGAGTACATACTGCAGCCACAGTACCCTGGTGATAAGAGGGTATGGACATCGAGTACATACTGCAGCCACAGTACCCTGGTGATAAGAGGGTATGGATATCGAGTACATACTGCAGCCTCAGTACACTGGTGATAAGAGGGGATGGATATCGAGTACATACTGCAGCCACAGTACATTGTTGATAAGAGGGATGGATATCGAGTACAGTAGCAGGAATGGTGTAGAGCTTCTTGAGTGTTGTTGCTCCTTCACTGATCCAGGTGCGTGGTGAGGAGCCCAGAGGTCAGCCACTTATCACAGAATAACCAGCCTCTGCGCTGCTCTTGTAATCGCAGTGTTGATATGGCTGGTTCTATTCAACTTCTGGTCAGTGGTGACCCCCAAAAATTTTGTGACTGACCAGTTTTTTATGGTACTCTATATTCCTATGTTCCAATTTCTTTAGTTCTAGAACCTTCCAAAACGGCACAGAGACTCTTGGGAGCATTTCAGCTATTTGGTCTGCTGGCAACCACCATTTTGGATGCTTCTGCCTTGAATGGCATGCTGTCCTGGCATTTATATTGGAGGTGAAAGAGGCAGCAGCAAAAGCCATTTGTGCAGTTGATGCCAAGCATACTATACAAAAGGGGTATAATCATAGAACGTTATGGCACAGAAGGAGGCCATTCGGCCCGTCGTGTCCGTGCTGGCCGATAAAGAGCTATCTGGCTTAATCCCACTTTCCAGCACTTGGTCTGTAGCCCTGTAGGTTACGGCACTTCAAGTGCATATCTAAGTACTTTTAAATGAGTTGAGCGTTTCTGCCTCTGCCACCCTTTCAGGCATTGAGTTCCAGACTCCTACACCTATGAGGTGGCTTGACAGGGTAGTTGCTGAGAGATTATTTCCCCTAGCTAGAGTGTCTAGAACTAGGGGGCATAGTTGCAGGATAAGGGGACGGCCATTCAAGACTGAGATGAGGAGGAATTTCTTCACGCAGAGGGTTGTGAATCTTTGGAATTCTCTAACATAGAGGGCTGTGGATGCTGAGTCATTGAACATATTCAAGGCTGAGAGGGATAGATTTTTGGACCCTAGGGGAATCAAGGGATATGGGGATCAGACGGGAAAGTGGAGTTGAGGTCGAAGATCAGCCATGATCTGATTGAATGGCGGAGCAGGCTCTAGGGCCGTAAGGCCTACTCCTACTTCTTATGTTCTTACACCCGCTGGGTGAAAAAAATTCTCCTCAGCTCCCCTCTAATCCTTCTACCAATTACTTTAAATCTATGCCTCCTGGTCACTGACTTCTCTGCTAAGGGAAATGGGTCCTTCCGATTCACTTTATCTAGACCCCTCATAATTTTATACACCTCAATTAAAATCACCCCTCAGCCTCCTTTGTTCCAATGAAAACAAACCCAGCCTAGCCAATCTTTCATCATAGCTAAAATTCTCTAGTCCTGCCAACATCCTTGTAAATCTCCTCTGTACCCTCTCTAGTACAATCACATCTTTTCTGTAATGTGGTGACCAGAACTGTACACAGTACTCAAGCTGTGGCCGAATTAGTGTTTTATACAGTTCTGGCATAACCTCCCTGCTCTTATATTCTATGCCTCGGCTAATAAAGGAAAATATCCAGTACGCTTTTTTAACTGCCTTATCTACCTGTCCTGCTACCTTTGAGGATCTGTGGACATGCACTTCAAAGTCCCTCTGTTCCTCTACACCTCTCAGTATCACCTAGGAAAGCTGCTGCGTAACGAGCTTTTCTGGGGTCAGGCAGCTCTCAGGCCAGCCCAAAGTCTTGGTTTCCAATGCTTTCAATGGAGCCACTCTTGAACGCTCTCCATTGATAAGCAGCCTCGCAAGGGTAGGGCGAATCTTCATAGCAGGTAAATAGTTGATTAACTTTTTTAAAAAAGTAAATATCTTTATGTAAAAATTGGGAATACTTTGAATAAAACAATACAGTCCTCCATAGACTTTAATGATTGTGGTTAATGAAAGTAAATTGTGGGTTTGTATGTGGAAGCCTTGCAGTCCTAGTTTAAGATGAGTGATGAAGAAACTGAATAGAACTGTTCAAGATTATTTGGAACGTGTAAACTTCTAAGTCTGAGTTTAACCTGATTTCCTCTCCTCCCTGCCCCCCCAAACAAAAAAAAAACAGGTTAAGAATCTATTGAAATCACAATACGGTTATGAAGACTCTGTTGCTGGCCTAGTTATTCAGAAGTTTAATACTAAGTTAGAAGAGCATTTTGATTCCTCTGCGGAGATAAATGTCGATGAACTGCGCACATTACTGTTGGAACGGGCTATACAAGAAACAAATGGATGTGAACCAGATCATAGTTTGGCTGCTGAATGTTATTTTCTGTGGAAATCCACAAGGCTCCAACACATCCACATCCCAGATGAGGTGAAGGCTATGCTGAGGAAGCTGCGTCAGTCCTACAAGTTACTTTTATTAACCAATGGGAGCTCCACGGTACAATGGGAGAAAATTAATACTTGCCTGTGCCAGCAATACTTCGATGCAATTGTCGTAGGTGGCGAACACGAGGAGCAGAAACCAGCTCGCTCTATATTCCAGGAATGCTGCAGGCTCCTGGGAGTGAAGCCTGAGGCCTGCGTGATGGTTGGTGACAGTCTAAAGACAGACATTGAAGGCGGGGTGAATGCTGGCCTTAGTGCAACTATCTGGGTAAACAGTACCAATCTAAAGCCTGAAGGAGAAAGTGCAGTGCCTGACTACACTGTGAAATCTGTTCTAGATGTTATGGATATTTTGGAAGACATTAAATCTAAAGTTTAACTGGAAATAGTAATCTCCTCCTGTTTGTGTACTTTGCACAATTTTAATGGGGAAAATGTTTTGAAATAAAAGTTTACAGATATACTCTGTCGACTTTTCATCTTAATTGGGAGGGTGATCTTCTGATGTTTACAAGAATATCATACTATTACCCAAAACAGATGATAAATAATTTTACTTTTTCCAAAAACAAAATCTAAAAACATAATGGGTCCTAAAAATGTTAAATTTTAAAACTTAATGGTGGAAGATATGCAAGTGCTTTGGCCAATTTTTAAAATTTAGTGGTGGAAACTTTACAAATGTTTTGAACATTTATTGTTATTTCTGATGTCAAGGCTAATATTGTTATTTCTAATGTCAAGGCTAATATTCAATTTAACAAAAAAAATGAGAATCAACTAGAAGAGATGCAATGAAGGAAACCATGTTATTTTAGCTCTTCAGAGCATTCATTTTGTTTCTAGAAAGCATTGTCTGGTAGCAATTAATGTCAATTGTCAGAAAATACAATACATAGTTCAAAAACAATGTCCAATTGAGCAGAGCAGAATGAAAGTTATTAATGTTTTATTTGGTATGATGAGTTTTGATAGGGTTGTGAAAGATTATGCAAATGTTTTAATTTCTATTTTAAAACCTTAACAGTGTTCCAGTACATAGAATTTTAAGCCGCAGTGCCTTCTCCCTTCACACTCCTCCCCAGCTGATTAATTGTGTTCTGATGCCAATCCATATGGACTAGGAGGCACCATATTCAAGCTAATCTCAGCCAGATCAAGGGTTGGTTATTGGGCTCAGGAAGGTGGGAACATGCTATCTAGCAGCTCCTCCTTCATTTGAGAAGAGGATTAAGATTGCCTTTAGTCACATCCATGATTGTTTGCAGGTGATTCAATCATTGTCTAGACCCACAGATGATGAATAGGCACGTGGGTGAGGTGGAGAGAATTTTTTTTTTTTAAAATACATATTCGTTCATGGGAGGGGGGGGGGCGTCGTTGCAAGGCCAGCATTTATTGCCCATCCCTAATTGCCCTTGAGAAGGTGGTCGTGAGCTGCCTTCTTGAACCGCAAATCTCCCTGAAACTGTGAAAGATGGAGTAAATTCCACATAGAATTATGGAGGTGGATTCAGGCTTCCTAATGATTGATGGGTTGTAAAGTTCAAGAAAGTGCATGAAATATAAACAAAGACATTACATTGTGGGGAGGGGAAAATGAGATGAAACATAAACTTGCAATGGCTGAGGTAAAAATTATGCAAAAGAAAGTATGGTATCTAAATGGGATATCAGCCTACTCTTCATCTTAGTTCTCTTAGTTGAGGGGTTTAACTTTAGTTTTGAAAAACTTGAAATGACTTGTGCAGGGTGTTATATTTATGTTCCCACTAGTGGGTTATCATTGTACTTAACACAAATGAAATATGAAGTTTAAATCAAAATGCTTTTAATACATTAATTTCTCAATTTTTTTGGTCTGGAAATCACTAATGCAGTTATTTCAGGAAAAAACACAGAAGATTAAAGTGTTTGTCTTCATGCTGAATTTCTGGATCCAGTCTCTCAACTAATTACCATCAAGCCAGGGGATCAACCCTGGTTCAACGAGGATTGTAGAAGAGCATGACAGGAGCAACACCAGACGTACCTAAAAATGAGGTGCCAACCTGGTGAAGCCATAACATAGGACTACATGCATGCTAAACAGCAGAAGCAACATGCTATAGACAGAGCTAAGCGATCCCACAACCAACGGATCAGATCAAAGCTCTGCAGTCCTGCCACATCCAGTCGTGAATGGTAGAGAACAATTAAACAACTAACAGGAGAAGAATGCTCAGTGAACATCCCCATCCTCACTGATGGCAGAGCCCAGCACGTGAATGCAAAAGACAAGGCTGAAGTGTTTGCAACCATCTTCAGCCAGAAGTGTCAATTGGATGATCCATCTTGGCCTCCTCCCGAGATCTCCACCATCACAGAAGCCAGTCTTCAGCCAATTCGATTCATTCCACGTGATATCAAGAAACGGGTGAGTGCACTGCATGCAGCAAAGGCTATGGGCCCCCAACAACATCCCAGCTGTAGGACTGAAAACTTGTACTCCAGAACTAGCCACGCCTCTAGCTAAGCTGTTCCAGTACAGCTACAACACTGGCATCTATCTTACAAAGTGGAAAATTGCCCAGGTATGTCCTGTCCACAAAAAGCAGGACAAATCCAATCCAGACAATTACAGCCCCATCAGTCCACTCTCAATCATCAACAAAGTGATGGAAGGTGTCGTCGACAATGCTATCAAGCAGCACTTACTCGCCAATGCTCAGTTTGGATTCTGCCATGACCACTTGGCTCCAGACCTCATTACAGCCTTGGTCCAAACATGGACAAAAGAGGTGAGGTGGGAGTGACTGCCCTTGACATCAAAGCAGCATTTGACAGAGTGTGGCACCAAGGACCCCTAGTAAAATTTAAGTCAATAGGAATCGGGGAAAACTCTCCAGTGGATGGAGTCGCACCTAGCACAAAGGAAGATGGCAGTGGTTGTTGGAGACCAATCATTTCAGCCCCAGGACATCGCTGCAGGTGTTCCTTAGGGCAGTGAAGCAGTCCCTGCCCACATGCAGCAAGACTTGGACAACGTCCAGGCTTGGGCTGATGTCTGGCATGAATGTTACTTGCCACTTAAGTGCCATGCAATGATCATCTCCAAAAAGAAAGTCTAACCACCTCCCCTTGACATTCAATGGCATTACCGTCGACGAATCCCCCACCATCAACATCCTGGGAGTCACCATTGATCAAAAACTTAACTGGACCAGCCACATAAATTCTGTGTCTACAAAAGCAGGTCAGAGGCTGGGTATTCTGCAGCAAGTGACTCACCTCCTGATACCTCAAAGCCTTTCCACCATCTACAAGGCAGGAGTGCGATGGAATACTCTCCACTTGCCTGGATGAGTGCAGCTCCAACAACACTCAAGAAGCTCGACACCATCCAGGACAAAGCAGCCCGCTTTATTGGTACCCCATCCACCACCTTAAACATTCACTCCCTCCACCACCGGTTGCAGTGTGTACCATCTACAAGATGCACTGCAGCAACTCGCCAAGGCTTCTTCAACTGCACCTCACAAACCCGCAACCTCTACCACCTAGAAGAACAAGGGCAGTGGACGCATGGGAACACCACCACCTGCACGTTACCCTCCAAGTCACACAACATCTTGACTTGCAAATATATCGCAGTTCCTTCATCGTCACTGGGTCAAAATCCTGGAACTCCCTACCTAACAGCACTGTAGAAGAACCTTCACCACACGGACTGCAGCAGTTCAAGAAAGCGGCTCACCACCACCTTCTCCAGGGCAATTAGGGATGGGCAATAAATGCTGGCTTGCCAATGACCCCCACATCCCATGAATGAAAAAAAATTGGATGCACATGGATAATGTTTGAGTCTGAAACACAAAGTAGGTTTTTCATTCATTGTTTGTATCCCTTTGACAATTACATTTCTCCATAAGTGTGATGAGGTGGGAATGCCAGCTGATGTTTAATTAAATGAGAAGCTAAATTATTTTAATAACAAGACACAAAAAAAAAATCAACTATGAGGGAACTTTAAATAAATTAAAATGTCATTTTAACCATTTACAAGCTGTGGCTTTTCTGCTGAAGGTTACATTAAGGGAAATGCTCAGTATCTCTTGCACTAATTTCTTCTCCCCCACCTCCTGTACATACACAGCGAAGGTAGAATTTCCTCTAGGGTGCCTTGCTAGGTGTCTTGAAAGGCACAGCATACCTGTGTTGTGCTTCAGCTGTGAGGAAAGAGGTACAGGTGCACTCCAGCACAGGCCCAGCCCTTGGACCTAGCACCAGAAAACAGCTAGGGTTGCCAGCCCTCCCAGATTGTCAGGGAGTCTCCTGGAATTGAGGTTTGCTCTCCCGGGCAATAGTACTAGCAAGCAGAGAGAAAAGTACTTTGTGTTTGTGGAACTTTACCGTCTCTGCCTGTACTGTGACCCAGTCACCATATTACTTCTGGCGAAGTTAGTGTAGAGTGGGATCAGCCACGAAGGAATTCTCTGCCTTTCAATTCTGAGAATTTCAAATCTGTTCTCTAACTAACCAACCTGTAACATTTGAATGTCAATCCTGATCTCAAAGAGCGGGGTTTCCTAGTCTAAGAACATTGAGTGTAACTGCTGGGTCTAATTCCTGACTCCAATCAGCAGAGATCAAAGGTCAAGCCTGAAACTTTCCTAGTATGTCTAGCTCAGGACCACACTACACGGTACATTTACCTACTGAACTGTTGGGACAGCTCTACAAATACTTTTCTTCAGTGGTTTGATTCAAAACTTCATAAGCTACTACACTATTAAGTTGCCAATTTCAACCCTACGGCTGTTAGCCATCAAAAGGAAAGCAGCTATTTCCTAATGAGAATGTGAAATGAGGAAAAGCCTCACGTGCCCAATCTCACATGCCTAGTCACAGAAAACTTGAAGCATGTCATTGCTCAGCTCTCTGGAGCAGCTGATGTACTACCTAGGGAAACCAGATCTCTTCTTTTGTTCAAGCTAATGGGTTGACATCAGGCAAACCCAATAGCACCAGGATATCTACAATGCCCCTTGGAAGGAAGACACCAATGATAAAAACATCCTTGGCTGGGCACTTACAATCATCTGCAACTAACTCATTCTTTTCTGTATAACAACAACTTGCATTTCCAAAACTCCTTTAACATATGTCCCAAGGTGCTTCAGATAAAAATGTGCAGAACAGTTGCCAAGCCAAGTTGGAAGGGGTGACCAAAGGGAAGAAGGGTAATGCAGCACAGTTAGTCAAATCTGTGGAACTGCTGGCATCCCTTTGCGTAATCACCACTTCCTGACTTATTTCTCTTTTTTTAAATACTCTTTTCAACCTTAATATCCAGTAGATATGGGACTTGTCCTTTCACCTTAGGAGCATAGGAACAGGAGTAGGCCATTCAGTCCCTCGTGCCTGCTCCGCCATTTGATAAGATCATGGCTGATCTGTGATCTAACTCCATATACCTGCCTTTGGCCCATATCCCTTAATACCTTTGGTTGCCAAAAAGCTATCTCACATTTAAATTTAGCAATTGAGCTAGTATCAATTGCCTTTTGCAGAAGAGAGTTCCAAACTTCTACAACCCTTTGTGTGTAGAAATGTTTTCTAATCTCGCTCCTGAAAGGTCGGGCTCTAATTTTTAGACTGTGCCCCCTACTCCTAAAATCCCCAACCAGCGGAAATAGTTTCTTTCTATCCACCCTATATGTTCCCTTAATATCTTATAAACTTCGATCAGATCACCCCTTAACCTTCGAAACTCCAGAGAATACAACCCCAATTTGTGTAATCTCTCCTCGTAACTTAACCCTTGAAGTCCGGGTATCATTCTAGTAAACCTACGCTGCACTCCCTCCAAGGCCAATATGTCCTTCCGAAGGTGCAGTGCCCAGAACTGCTCACAGTACTCCAGGTGCGGTCTAACCAGGGTTTTGTATAGCTGCAGCATAACTTCTGCCTCCTTGTACTCTAGTCCTCTAGATATAAAGGCCAGCATTCCATTTGCCTTATTGATTATTTTCTGCACCTGTTCATGACACTTCAATGATCTATGTACCTGAACCCCTAAGTCCCTTTGGACATTCACTGTTTTTAACTTTTTACCATTTAGAAAGTACCCTGTTCTATCCCTTTTTGATCCAAAGTGGATGACCTCACATTTGTCTACATTGAATTCCATTTGCCACAGTTTTGCCCATTCACCTAATCTATCAATATCGCTTTGTAATTTTATGTTTTCATCTACACTGTTTACAATGCCACCAATCTTTGTGTCATCGGCAAACTTAGATATGAGACTTACTATGCCTTCGTCTAAGTCGTTAATAAATATTGTGAATAATTGAGGCCCCAAGACAGATCCCTGCGGGACTCCACTAGTCACATCCTGCCAATGTGACTACCTACCCATTATCCCTACTCTCTTTCGCTCAGCCAACTTCCTAACCAAGTCCGTACTTTTCCCTCGATTCCATGGGCTTCTATCTTAGCTAACAGTCTCTTAATGTGGGACCTTATCAAATGCCTTCTGGAAGTCCATATAAATAACGTCCATTGACATTCCCCTGACCACTACTCTAGTCACCTCTTCAAAAAATTCAATCAGGTTTGTCAGGCACAGCCTACCTTTCACAAATCCATGCTGGCTCTCTCTGATTAACTGAAAATTCTCAAGGTGTTCAGTCACCCTATCCTTAATTATAGACTCCAGCATTTTCCCCACAACAGATGTTAAGCTAACTGGTCTATAATTCCCCGGTTTCCCTCTCTCTCCTTTCTTAAAAAGCGGAGTGACGTGCAATTTTCCAATCTAGAGGGACAGTTCCTGAATCTAGAGAACTTTGAAAGATTATAGTTAGAGCATCCGCAACGTGCTCACCTACTTCCTTTAAAACCCTGGGATGGAAACCATCTGGTCCTGGGGATTTGTCACTCTTCAGTGCTATTATTTTCTTCATTACTGTTGCTTTACCTATGTTAATTTTATCGAGTCCCTGTCCCCGATTCAATATAAGTTTTCTTGGGATTTCCGGCATGCTATCCTCTTTTTCGACTGTAAATACTGACGCAAAGTAATTGTTCAACGTGTCCGCCATTTCCCCATTGTCAATGACAATATCCCCACTTTCAGTTTTTAAGGGGCCAACACTGCTCCTGACCACCCTCTTTTTCCTAATATAACTATAAAAGTTCTTCATATTGGTTTTGATATTCCTTGCAAGTTTCTTTTCATACTCTCTTTTTGTAGCTCTTCCTATCTGTTTTGTGACCCTTTGTTGATCTTTGTATCTTTCCCATTCGCCAGGATCTGTGACATTTTTTGTCTTTTAGTATGCCCTTTCCTTATGTCTTATACTGTCCCTTACCTCTTTAGTTGTCCATGGCTGTTTTTTTTGGCAAGTAGAGTTCTTGCCCCTCAGGGGTATAAACCGATTCTGTATCACGTTAAATGTTTCTTTAAACATTTCCCACTGATCATCAGTTGTTTTACCCATTAACAGATTTGCCCAGTTTACTGTGAACAGTTTCTGTCTCATCCCATTGAAGTCGGCCTTGCCCAAGTCTAGAATCTTAGCAGCTGATTCACTTTGTTCCCTTTCAAACACTACATTGAACTCGATCATGTTATGATCACTATTGGATAGATGTTCACGCACAGTTAAGCCGTTAACTAAATCTAGTATGGCTTGCCCCCTTGTTGCCTCTAGGACATACTGCTGTCGAAAACTATCCCGGACACACTTAGGTCATAGAAGTTTACAACATGGAAACAGGCCCTTCGGCCCAACATGTCCATGTCGCCCAGTTTATACCACTAAGCTAGTCCCAATTGCCTGCACTTGGCCCATATCACTCTATACCCATCTTACCCATGTAACTATCCAAATGCGTTTTAAAAGACAAAATTGTACCCGCCTCTACTACTGCCTCTGGCAGCTCGTTCCAGACACTCACCACCCTTTGAGTGAAAAAATTGCCCCTCTGGACCTTTTTGTATCTCTCCCCTCTCACCTTAAATCTATGTCCCCTCGTTATAGACTCCCCTACCTTTGGGAAAAGATTTTGACTATCTACCTTATCTATGCCCCTCATTATTTTATAGACTTCTATAAGATCACCCCTTAACCTCCTACTCTCCAGGGAAAAAAGTCTCAGTCTATCCAACCTCTCCCTATAAGTCAAACCATCAAGTCCCGGTAGCATTCTGACCAATGAAACCAAGCATGCCGAATGCCTTCTTCACCACCCTATCCACCTGTGACTCCACTTTCAAGGAGCTATGAACCTGTACTCCCAGATCTCTTTGTTCTATAACTCTCCCCAACGCCCTACCATTAACGGAGTAGGTCCTGGCCCGATTCGATCTCCCAAAATGCATCACCTCACATTTATCTAAATTAAACTCCATCTGCCATTCGTCGGCCCACTTGCCCAATTTATCTCTAAAAGTCTAGCCACGGTGACGTTTTTTTAAAATGGAGAAATAAGATTGGTCTTGAAGGATTTATTAGATAATTCTATTTCCACCAAACACCCTCAGTAAATTAAATTTACAGTCAAGTTCAAATGTTCACGACTGCTCCCAAAGTCAACCTCACTAGAATGGAGTTCATCTCAGCTACTTTTGCACATTATCCTACGAAGTTTGTGTTTTTAAACTAGGATTAAGGATGCCCAGATTTCTTTGAGGTTTTCCCACATGCTCATAGAATTAATCCACTGCATCCAAGTTGCATTTTTACTAATTGTAATGGGTGTTCTACAGTTATATGCATCTCAAATAACCACGGGTTGACTGAAAGGTAAGAATGTACCTAGGAACAGAAGTGCACGTAGCTGTTGATGAAATCAGTGCATAAATCAGATAATAAAGATAAATTGATGGCACAAAGCTTTTGGTCAGACCTGAATTTAAAAATATGATGCCTGGTAACTGGAAGGCACCAGTAGTGGTCATGGTCTACATTATATATGAACTGATTAAAATCAGATATTGCACAATTTTTGGCATGCCACAGTTTGATACACAATTAAACGTGCATGTTAAGCACCTGTATATTATAGGAAAGGTATCAAAACGCAGCCTGCTTCACTTGTTTTTTTTAAACCTGCAGAATTCAGCAACCCACCTTCATGTTGTGATCAAAAACACTATATAGAAAAAACAAAAATCTGTAGAACAGGGTGTAGACTGCGTGATGCAATCATGCCATAATGTGTAGTTTTTTTTATGCATTGTGTTAAAGTAGGTCACCATTACAACCTGAGCTGACAGGCTGAAGCTAAATTCAACCCATTTAAAATGTTTGATCTGCCAAATGGGCGATTTGCATCAGATAAGCACAAAATGATTACGGAGAGAATCATAGAAAGGTTACAGCACGGGAGGAGGCTATTCGGCCCATCGAGTCCATGCCGGCTCTATGCAAGAGCAATCCAGCTAGTCCCACTCCCCCGACCTATCCCCATAGCCCTGCAAATTTTTTCCTTTCAAGTACCTATCCAGTTCCCTTTTGAAAGCCACCCCTCCCCTCTGGCAATGCATTCCAAATCCTAACCACTCGCTGTGTGAAAAAGTTTTTCCTCATGTCACCTTTGGTTCTTTTGCCAATCACCTTAAATCTATGTCCTCTGATTCTTGACCCTTCCGCCATTGGGAACAGTTTCTCTCTATCTACTCTGTCTGGACCCTTCATTATTTTGAAAACCTCTATCAAATCTCCTCTCAACCTTCTTTGTTTCAAGGAGAACGACCCCAGCTTCTCCAGTCTATCCATGTAACTGAAGTCCCTCATCCCTGGAATCATTCTAGTAAATCTCTTCTGCACCCTTTCTAAGGCTTTCACATCTTTCCTAAAGTGCGGTGCCCAGAACTGGACAAAATACTCCAGTTGTGGCCGAACCAGTGTTTTATAAAGGTTCATCATGACTTCCTTGCTTTTGTACTCTATGCCTCTATTTGTAAAGCCCAGGATTCCATATGTATTTTTAATCGCTTTCTCAACCTGCCCTGAAACCTTCAACGATTTGTGTACATATACCTCCAGATCTCTCTATTCCTGTACCCCGTTTAGAATTGTGCCCTTCAGTTTATATTGCCTCTCCTCATTCTTGCTACCGAAATGTATGGATGACGAAGGCGACGTGGCCCATCTTAATTCATCCATCCGGAAAGATTCTAATATCCACATTCCTTCCACCCCCGCCACAACTCTGTAGCATCCAATTGTTTCTAAAAAAAAACTAGATTCCAGGGTTTTCGCCTCAACTATTCTGTATGGATTCTTTCCACATATTGATCATTGTGAGAATAATTTCCTGATTGCAGTCCTAAAATAACCTTTTACTAGTTTGAACCTGTGTTCCCTTGTTGTGGTTATGATACCAGACTGGTAATCCAGAGGACCTGAGTTCAAATCCCATAATGACAGTTTGAGAATTTGAATTCAATTAAAAAAACCTGGAAATAAAAGGTTGGACATGAAACTGTCAGATTGTCAGAAAGTCCAGAAACTTGAGCACAAAATCTAGGCTAACACTTCAGTGCAGTACTGAGGGAGTGCTGCACTGTCAGATGTGCACTGTCAGAACGGATGAGACGTTAAACCGAGGCTCTGCCCAGGTGGGCATAAAAGATCCCATGGCACTATTTCGAAAAAGAGCACGGGAGTTCTCCCTGGAGTTATGGCCAATATTTATCCCTCAACCAACACCACCAAAACAGCTTATTTGGTCATTAACTCATTTCTGTTCGGGAGATCGTGCTGAGTGCAAATTGGCAGCTGCGTTTATTACACTGCTACAGTGACTATACTTCAAAAGTACTTCATTGGCTTAAAGCGCTTTGGGATGTCCTGAGGTCGTGAAAGGCAAATGCAAGTTCTTTCTTTAGTAAACCAGTTGGGTTTTTAGAATGTCTTTTAGGAAAGGAAACCTACCATCCTTACCCGGTCTGGCCCAACATGTGACTCCTGTCCAATGTGATTGACTCCTAACTGCCCTCTGAAGTGATCTAGCAAGCCATTCAGTTGCATCAAAGCACTACAAAAGAACAAAAATAAAACCAGACAACTCCTTACCCAACAGCATTGTGGAGCACCTTCAACACACAGACTGCAGCACTTCAAGATGGCGGCTGACCACCACCTTCTCAAGGCAACTAGGTTGGGCAATAAAAGGCGATCTTGCCTACGACGCCCACATCCCAAGAATTAATTTTTAAAAACTCCTGCAATTTAAAGTAATTTTCCAGTTAACTTATTTTTACACCCTTATCAATCTTAAATACGTCTAAGATCACCTTTCACCCCTACTTTCAAGGCTGAAAGGCCCAAGTTTCCCCAGTCTTTCCTCAAGACTCAGACCTCGTGGCTCTTCACTGCACTGCCTGGCGTTTGAATGTTTCACTTGTGTCACAGCAACCAGAACCGAACACAATACTACAAAACAGTAAAATGGGATCTTTAACACCTGCCTGAACTCCTAGGACAGGGTTGAAAGGGCCCCAGTTTCACATCTCATATAAAGAACCACACCCTCAGCAGTGAAGATTCCCTGGTTTATCAGCCGACATCACAAGGTCAAATTACCAAAAGCTTTTGATGTCCCATTCTTTGCAACAGGTGTAAGGTAACAAGCAAACATACCCCTTAGGAGAAGGCAACGAAGCTCGGAAAAATAAACAAGTGCACTGCATCTCAAAAACCTTTTCAAAGCAGGCTGCGGGACAACCTCAAGTGGACATGAAGAACCTCTTTTGGCAAGGAAGAAATGCTTGGGAATAAAATAAAAGCAACTTTAAAAAAAATAAAGTGTTTTACTGTTATGCTATTTCCACACCAGTACTCCTCAGACCTTTACAACCCTACATCAGACTGTACAGTAGCAGTACAGAATTTTAGGTCATGTAACAAACTGAATACTATTAAAAAAATCTGTAAATACTGCAGTTATGGTATACAATTCACTTTAAACTGAATTTTTTTTAAAAAGCTCCTCTGACAACGTATTATCTGTAGCCCGTAGAAAGCAACTTAATTCTGAAATAAATTCCAGGACATACCAATGCATGTGCTGCCACCCAGAGTCCACATACAAGATCTGAATACAAATCAGTTGTAAATCAATTTGCACTGATCTTCCAGCACAGTAAAGCATACACCGTTCCATTATTTCCTCTTTCCTCCCCCATCACCCTCCCTTCACAAAAAATACAAAGAGTGAAATCCATTTATAAAAATAAACAAACGAATCTGCTGGATCATCTCACATTGAGTCGAACATTAATGTTCATTGCTGCCAGTTCAGCTACGAAGTATCGGAAAACATAGGGCACAGAGACAATCTCGACGGTGTCCGATTGCCGACAGACAGTGCAGTAGTGCTTCCTGTGACGCGTCGCAGACCACGACGGCGGGGGTTTTTCCAGTACTGGCGATAGAAGGCTGCCACAATTGATGCACACGTGGGCCACAGAGCGATCGGAGCAATTGAAGAGGCGGTCTTGAAGCAAGAAGGACGTTCCGTGAGCCAGCAGGGCATCGCGTTCCATCTCCCCAAATCGAATGCCACCTTGCACGTTTCTCCCTCCCAGGGGCTGATTAGTCACCTTATCCTTCGCCCCAGTAGTCCTAACTTGGAATTTGTCAGAGACCATGTGACGCAGACGCTGGTAGTAAACCACCCCGATGAAAATGTCTACCTCCAGCTCCACCCCGCTGATACCACTGTAGAGCCTTTCTGTCCCATAGTAGTTGTAACCAGCAGCCTGCAGCATTTTCCCAAAGTATTCCAGGGCAGAGTTTTCCTCAGAGAATGTGAATGGCGTGGCATCATGGCACAGGCCATGCATAGCAGCAGACTTGCCCGCCATGCTTTCAATCAGCATTCCTATGGTCATACGGGAAGGGAATCCATGAGGATTGAATAGAATGTCTGGCATCATTCCGCTCTCAGTGAACGGCATGTCCTCTGCTGGCCACAGTCGGCTCAAGATGCCCTTTTGTCCATGTCGACTAGCAAACTTATCTCCAATGGTGGGGTTACGAGGGACCCTCATGGTGATGCACACACGCTTAAACGACGCCGTTCCATTATCATTGCTACAGACTTTGATGTTATCCACGACACTGCTTTCTTTGCTCCTGTGGAAAAATAAACCAAAAAAGAATAAATCAGTACTTCAGCTATTCGCAACCTTTAAGTGTCTACAACTGTCACAGCCACAAGCAGGTTAATTCTATAAAAGTTAACATTTTCACACGGTGTACTTCACCCACAGCCTAAACTTTGACCTGGCAACAAAATGTAACCAAGTCAGCTGTGGCCATGCGGTCAGAATTTCTGGGGATCAAAATGAAACATCGTTTAAAAAAAAGTCGTTAAATTTCCTGACTGCATCCTTAAGCCCATGCATTAGAAAAAGAGATGGATGTGCATTTATATAGTGCTTTATCATACCATCAAAACATCTGAAAAGCACTTCACAAAACAAATTACTTTTGAAGTGCAGTCGTTATGTAGCCAGACGCAGCAGGCTATTCTGCACCAGCAACGTCCCACAAATGACAACAGAATGAATTACTAGTTCATGTATTTGCTTTTTTATATGGTATACGTTGAGGGAAAAATGTGAGCCATGTCTGTTAGCAAGTGTGCAGAAGGCAAAAATTCAAAAGAGCATATCCAGCCAACTTGCACAATGTACAAAGTTACAGGGAACAATTTCAAATTCAAGTTTTACTTGGATCTGTTGCCAAAAGCAATGCAAATAAACTCAGAACAAATTTCCCACAATGCTTTACATTATCAGCGTAACAACGTACATGAGTATTGGCAGTAGATTTGATCTAATTTTTACTCACTTGTAGTAAATCACAAAACTATCCCCAGTGTTGAGATTCATATAACTGTAAAACGGATCACCGTACTCCAGCACGGTTCCAATAGACGGTAGTCCATCGTCGTCAAGTTTCTGTGCTGTTCGCTTATCGCCAGGTTTGACACCGAACACAAAGTTATCATCACCTTGCTTGACCTTTTGATCAAGGTCTATCATTTCAGTCTTATAAACACTTCCATGGGCAAATCCTCGCTCCCAAGATGCTTTGTTGACAATCTTTTACATATTAAAAAAAATCATATGCTGTTAGAACCAGTGATACGCACAACTAGTTCAACACACAAAAAATTTTACATAGAATCACATCGAACGTACAGCAGAGAAACAGGCCATTCAGCCCAACAGGTCCATGCCGGAGTTTATGCTCCACACGAGCCTCCTCCCTCCTTCATCTAATCCTATCAGCATATCCTTCTATTTCTTTCTCCCTTGTGTTTCTCCAGCTTACCCTTAAATGCATCTTTGCTAGTCGCCTTAACTACTCCTGGTGGTAGCAAGTTTCACATTCTAAGCACTCTTTGGATAAAGAAGTTTCTCCTGAAATACCTATTGGATTTATTAGTGACTATCTTATATTTATAGTCCCTATTCTGGTCTCCCCCACAAGTGGAAACATTTTCTCTACATCTGCCCTATCAAACCCTTTCATAATTTTAAAGACCTCTATCAGGTCACCCCTAAGTCTTCTCTTTTCTTTGGAACAGCCCCAAAACGTGGAAATACATTTTCCCCCAAACTGTTTATAATTAACCAATTTCTTAATAGCAATAATCAGAATTACTACAGGGGCTTTTTAATTATTCAATATTTTTCAATTACATACTAATTTAGGTAAGGAATGTTTGGGGAATGGAACAATTTCCATTTCAAACATCCAGAGTCAGCATCAAGCACTCCCACGTCAGATATAGCACGGTTAGATGCAGATTAAATCCCCCTCCACACTGCCCCAACAATGCATCTCAAAACAAACCTCAGAACATGCTAAGTTGAACCAGTGCGTCAATTTCCATTTCCTACATCAGCTATCCTCAAGTGACATTGCTAACTTAGTGCCAGTTTTCACATCAGATCCTTGCAGCCATCTGAAGAGACTTTCATCCCATCAGTCTCAGCTAGATTCAAATCCTGGATCAGAGCCCACTGTCTAACTCAGTGCATCAACCAATTTGCAAAAAATAAATATCAATAAATAAGATTTTCTGCTTCAAATGGTTCCTGAAAAAGGTGAGGAAGAAAAACAGGAAAGGAATAAAAGACAGTGGTGCAGAAATTAATGCCACATTATAACTAAATAAAAAGAGGTGCTGTAATTTTCAAATATAAACAATTTTAAAAATTGACCTTAAACCTAGGTGCATGTCATTTGCAGAAATGTAAAACTTATCTGTGTGACCCTGTGCAAATACTGACTCCCAGAGATCCCCTATCCCAATTTGCAGAAGGCAGTGCCAGCTACCAGTGCTCTGGCAGCAGAAAATATTTCTATTCCTCTATGCTAATAAATGAAGTTCTAGTAAGTCAACAAATACAGACAAATATAGTAATCTGGTGGCAAACAGGCAGAGACCTTGGGGACTTTCCTTGTAAACCTCCTGGGGTTCAGGGATTCTAGTTTGAAAATGTATGGTCCAGGAGCACTGAGCGCTTGGGGAACACAAAAGGAGAATGCTGTGGTGAACTGACTGTGGGCGGGGGGCCACATTCTTAAAATCCAAGATACACCGTTCAATAAAATAAATACAGAACTTTTCTTTTTAAAATGTACAGGAGAATCATTGGACAAGTCAGTCTTACTCCACCACTCTTCCTGGCAACAATCAAATAATTATTCCTTGGAAACTCATCAAAAACTGGCCACATCAGACCTTCATTGACTTTACCAAGCAAGATGAACTACCACAGTCGAGTGTTATGGTTAAAAGTTGCGTTACAAGAGTTCTGTGAAAATTACGTTTATGGACAGCTGATAAGTCCTTTAACACACTTGTTGTCGTTGTGTTTACATGTAGGTTATTCAGTGCATCAGTAACTGGAATACATTGCTGGCCGGTGTGGTGGGTGCTGACTCTCTGTATGCCTTCAAGAGGGAGCTGGACCGGTACCTGACTGGGGCAGAGATCACATCATATAGAAGGTAAGTGTCTTTATAGATATTAGCTGGTCCATGTGATCTCCTGGACTAGTTTCAATTGTTTGAAATGCTTGGAGAGGAATTTTACAGAGTAATTTTTTTTCCTTATTGGCCTGGGTTTTTTCTTGCCTCTCAGGAGATTACATGGCTGCAGGTGTGTGTGTTTGTGTGGGTGTGGTTGGGGGGGGGGTGGGGGTGAGTGAGGGTGAGGGAAGAAGTGTTTAGCCATAATAGTCCAGCCATCATGGTGTGGGGCAGGCTTCATGGACCAGCTGGTCTTTTCTTGCCCGTCAATTTCGTATGTTGGTATGTGTTTTAATTTTACATGAAGTGCTTGGTGACTCTTTGCTTTGACCAGTAGCACAGCTGTTCTTGTCTAACTGGAAAATTTTACTTCCCGAATCAAATCATGTGGAGGAGCTATACAGGATACACCGTACGAAAAGCATAAATTATTAAAATAAGCTTAATAAATTCCAGGTGATAAAACAGGAGGCAGGCAGCGGTTACTCGAATAGGTTTGGCTTGATGGTTTCTAAAAGCAGAGAAAGACCTGGAGAAATTATAAGGGTTTCCTACAGCATTTGAAATGGCAGCTGTTTAAATTTAAAAACATTAAGATAAGTTTCCCCATGTAAGAAGATAGGTTTACATTACATCGTATTTACAGCACAGAAACAGGCCATTCGGCCCAACATGGCTATGCCAGTGTTTATGCTCCACACAAGCCTCCTCCCTCCCTACTTCATCTAACCCAGCAACGCATGTATTTGATCCCCAATACACAATGTTCCTGATTTGAGTTACAGTTACAGGATTCTACCGCAACTCCTGCAATAAGGATGAGGGGGACCTTGGGATACAGTGGTTGCTATCACATGCCTCTTGGCAACTGGCCCCAGTGAGCGCTGACAGTCTAGAGGCAGGCCCCAACGGCCCCTCTCAATAGCAGAGGTGACCGACCCAGGTGGGACTTTCAATCACCAACAAGAAAATTGAGAGATGTGTGCCCTTTAAAGACAGGTAAACAACATCACTTGTCTCAAACATTAAAGACACTAGTCGCTGCACTGGTTATGAGTGTAGAAGTGCTGACTCAGCAGAGTTAAGATTAGTTCAAGAAGCAGATACATACCATGGCATCTTCCATGTCATATCCAGTATACGAGATGACAGCTACAATAGCATTTGTCCCTATAGGATAATTATCCATATTATAGTAGTCATACATGTGCGGCCGCACAAGAGGGCTCTGTGGCGTTTGAAGACGGTACAGTTTGTTATCAGATCTGTCTGGATAAGTGTGTAGTGGAAAACCCATTGTTTGCTTGCCTAGAAGGAACGAGGAGAGGAAGTAAATCATTTGTTGGGCTACAATGTACAATCAACACAGAAAACGGCCATGTCACAAATTCACATAAAAAGAATGCAGGGAAGGGAGAGTCAGGTCTCCGCTCGTGAGTTCCTCCAATGTCCCAGGAGTTCAACATGTGTGGAATTAAAGGAATAAACCAGCTCCATTTCATTCTCCATGGTAGAGTGTGTGGATACCAGCACTATGCACCACTGCACTCCCTAGATAATTTTAGAAACAAACTTTAATTATTAGAGTTCAAACAATGGCTGAAATCGCAACAAACAATTTGATTATCTAACATACCTTTCAAAACAATTTCTAGCTTAGTTAGAGGTTGGGGTGTTGGGGGGGGGGGGGGCGGGGAGAAGAGAGACAGCGAAGTTCTTGATTAAAATAGATTAAAGCCTAAAAATGTAAACTGTAGTTAGGAAATAATAATCTTGAAACACAGCGAAGTGATTGGATGCTTACAGCATCACAATAACTTGTGGCACACAATTTATTTTCTAAACAGAAATCAGCAACACTTTGCAGACTGAGAAATAGTGTCATGAACTGTGGCTTAAAAGAATAACTGGGCAAGAAAATATCAAGAGGAAAATATTGAAATAGGTTCATAATTATATTACAGTATCCAGCACTGGCCAAAAGACATAATTTTAAAAATCTTGTCCCTCAATTGATTTCATTTCCTCCACCCCCCCCCCCCCACCCCAGCAAATTTTCTCCCCTCCTCATTCCCTGAAGATCTTGACTTCTGCAGTATGGTACCACAGGCACTGGTCACCTTCTGCGGTATGGTACCACAGGCACTGGTCACCTTCTGGTACCTTATCAAATGGCCATTCTTCACATGCGAGCTTAAGACAGTGGGTGCTGGCAAGATATTCAACTGCGAGAGGAGGATATCAAAGCAAAGGCCAATTTTGTCATCAGTCACAATCCACACACGCAGACTTCCAGCAGGGATCGCTGGATAGCAATCAGGAATGGGAACCCTGGTCGATTGCACCCCCTTAACCTAGGTGCTCCGAGTCAAATTTCATCACTCCTAACTGCCAACCCGGCGATCTCAGCACAGACCATGTTCAAATCTAGGACCTTAGGGGTCTGTGTAACTTGCTACTTATACCAACTATGGGACGGGACTCAATTTGTTTAAAGTGGGTTTTCTACACCAGAGTTTTTAAGATAAATTTTTTTTTAAATTTACTCTGATCTGATTAAACGTAAATTACTGTTAATGATTCCTTTTTAAAATCACTTTTGCGGATTTCTACTTATGATGTCAAGGCTGCTCTGAAACCAACCTGTAGGTAAAAGAGGACATACATGGCAGTCCTGATTTTCCCTTCCTACATGGAAACACCTGCCACCTCTTTGCTATTGTGCTTGCAACAGCAAAGCCGAGATAGGGAACTCACTGCCAGTGTTCCCAACATGCTGATCATACACTCACTAGAGCGGATCACTTGCCTTTGCCATTGTTATGCATGTCAGTCATTGCAATCTCATCCTCCACAGTTAAAATGAATGGAAACTGCTGTGTCATAATCTCATTCGATTTTTCTTTCCTCCTCATCATCTCATAAAGCTGTTAAGTCCTTGGAGCATGGACCACAGGCACAACAGACCCTCCTCTGGTACCATGCCCAATCAACTAGCCAATTCCTCCACCGCTATTTACTTTCCTGGCTAAATGGTTCTTTTCAGTTGCAGCCTGTGATGCTATTTTTCAGTCTCCAAACTACTGCTGATTTCTGGCATACTTTTTATTTCAGTGTTAAGGAGGTGGTTTGGAATAAACGTGGTACAATTACTGCCATTTTTACTTACCCATCTGACACTGGTACATGTTCCTGGGACTTTGGTTATGATCAGAGTAGGGGATGAAGTTAGCCACAACACTCAGCATGCTATGGGGAAAGAGCTCCTGATGGCTGGTTACTCCAGGCAGGATATCCGTCTCTGTGATGGCAATATTCATGTACAGCTGCAGTGACAAGAGTGTATTATAAACACGGCATTTAAAAAAAAAAATTCAGCATTATAGTCAAACTGTTTTCATTAGTATTAATAAAGAGAGAAAACATTAGTGTACTTTAATTGCTAAGTATTTGCCTCAGAATTAATTTCAGCTACTTTAGCCTGTTTTTTTAATAAAAGAAAATTAGTTTCCCCACTAATCCACGGGTACTCTTATCTTCACTTAAACAGGATGGGCCGGACACAAGACAAATGAACGCACGGGGCACAGCCACACTCCTCCCCACTGGTATGACACAAGTAAAGGGATGTCTGCGGAGTATTTCCACTCCAACCCACTGGTATGATTTCAGTGCAGTCAAAAACGTTACCATGTATCTTCCACTGAACCATTTGCATTGCGACATGTCTCACTTCTTAATAAGAACTGGACTCATTTAAGGAACAGCTAGATGCTGGGATGGGAAGACAGTAGGATTGGTCCGCTGGAGATCAATTAGGCCTAAGGGCCATCTTCATCCAAATTTATTTTACCATCTTATGAACAATGGGTTAGATTTTGTCAAAGTTTGTAAGTGAAAAATGCCAGTATTGGGAAATTATTACCTGTTCAAGTGTCCCAATAAGCTCCTCTTTTCCCAAAGCCAGGTTTCTCACGGGCCGCACCATCCGACACATGGTGGTAAAGAGGTACAATCCTGGGTAAATGCTGGGTTTACCCATCATCGGAATAAGAACTATTTCAATCCACGGAGGGACTTTTTTCACTTGTAGTACCTGTCGGCAATACAAATCACAGGCAATACTATTAAGATTTCCTCCTCACCATCCATTCATTTTATTCTTTTGTATTATTTGGCATAATTAATTGTAAATATGCCTACTTGGCCAATGAGTTTATCTAGCAAGTAGCAAAACCACAGATTAGGTATAGTCTAGGTCAGTGTTGAATTAGCTGACCTCAGCAGAGATAGGGGCTTTGCAATTGGTGGCAGCACTGTAAGCTGAGAGGGAAAGTTCCTGTCCCTGATCACTATCCAGCGACCGCTGCTGGATAACGGGCGCGCTGCGTTGGCCCCCTGCCACCTGTGGGTGAATAGCCTGCTGTCATTCACTGTCCAAGTTCACACATGAAGGAGGCCACTTCAACAAGATACTGGAGGGTGCCCTACAGGCATGGAACTGTACCCCTGCAAGAGGTTAGTGATATCAGGAGAGGGAGAAAGTTTGGGGGCGGGAGAAATTGGATTATCATATATTTCATTACTAAGAATGCGACGTTGTTACTTCATTAAAGGCTTCAACATTTTTTTTTAGGATCACACCTACAATTCCTGATTTCGATGGACAATGGAGAAACCCTGAGTCCCACTTTGTATCCCACTTGCACAAAGTAGTCAAGTGATTCTCCACAAGGATGGAAGGAAAAGATAGAGGGAGAGTTGCTCCCTCCCAGAGATACTTTTTCCACTGTCTAAAGCAATGCTTTTCAAACTTTTCTGTGCGTGGGGACCCCCTGCGATCATCGGCACACTCCTGAAAATGCTGACACATTCTCGGGAACCCAACCTCCAATATACACCGTCAGCTAATGAAAACGGTGCTATAATTTCCAGAAACATTTTCTATTACTATATACAGCAACAGGAACAGTGCACTAGTAATTCGACATAAAAATACCCAATGCAGGATTCTTGAGGCACTGCTTGTCGCACACAATAAGCTCAGCCCAAGGAGGACAGATCTCTCATGACCACGTGATTCCCGGGGATACTCTTAAGCCCCTTGTTTGAAAACTTACCACTAGAGACCAGCTTCAGAATGTGTCTGGCAGTTGTGGGGAAAGGAGAAAAACAAATGGGGTGGGGGTGGTGGGAAAGAGAGGGAGAAAGTGTTAATTCATTTCAATGGAAGCTTTCCTTCTGGTAACCCTAAATTATGAAGGTGCAACATGAAAATAACAAAATGAAACAGAAACGTACTTTAAAGTTGCGCAGCGTTTCAGCAACACTTGGTCCCATTTCTTTTTCTACCCAGCCAACTACAGCACCATCCAGAAGAACTGGGTAGCACTCAGAAAAAGGCTTTCTGGGTGTACCGTCCACGGGTGTAACACCTGCAGAACACGTGGAACAGAAACACTTCACAGCTGACCTTCCATTGGCAATAAAGGTAAATCACATATAGAGTCATGTTCAAATTTAACTTCAGAACATTATAGTAGTAAATGACTGGTATCAGTATTAAGGAACTAGCCATCACAACATGCTGACATCTGACACAGATATAGATTCTTGCCCTCTTTTATAATACCACAACAATGTTCTATCACATATTTAGTTAAAGTCGGCAATTTCTGGTTTCTGTGATGGGTCGGCGAGTATTTACTGTGAGTTTCTGAGCGTGCAGTAAGCTGATCGGGCTGTGGCAGGGACACTGCAATTGTGACTTCAGTGGCCACAAGTTAGATGGAGGAAGAAATCAGCTACCCAGCAATCCCTGCTGGAAGTGCGTCATACATTCTTACATTCAGCACCCTGTTCATCTGCAAATGACTTGGGAGCACATTTCAACGTGCAGGAGTCTGCAAGACTTGTAAAAATTATACACCAGGCAAGTAAACTTTAAATCTTCCTCCACTTTTGGCAGCTTATAATGGACAAAACAGCCATGCACAAACCAGTCTGTAATCATCATGCGTTATGAATAACCCAATAAATAGCTACATTTTATATATTAAAAAAAATGATATGTATAACTCCCTCATCATTTACCTAGCGCACAAAGCAGAGCTGGCAGAGAGACTGTACTTGACGTCTGGGTCACAATCTCACAAATAGCAGTCAAGTGATTCATCAGCCCACAGGGCTCTCCATCCGGAGTGTGCACAGGGCACAGGAAGCCCCAGGACTCTGGCAGTAACTTGCGTACAGAGGTCGTTCTCATCTTAGCAAAAGCAGCTCCTCTGTGCACGCAGCGGAAATGGGAGAGATAACGGATGAAATTCAGCTTGTCTGCCACAATGCACAAACCAGAATCCTGCAGCATTCCCAGACCTGGGGAGAAGAGAAATACATTTAAAATTAACATGTAAAATTTCCAGCATTAAGATTATTACGAGACACACAGCACGTCGCATCAGGTTCATGTCTGCGTTTCAAGAATAGACTTGATCACGTGTATTCTGTATATATTTTACATAATGGTTGAATGTGCCTCATTTTTGTGAAGATTCAATAAAGAATACCCACAGGTTTGTTTTTGTTGGTTTACGCAAGCAGTTTTTTGTTTACATTTTTACAGCAATGTTTTTATTTTGAGTTAAAGGCAAGATTTCCTCATTAGGTACTTTCTTTCCTTCCTTAGATTCACCAAAACACCTCACAATCTCCATGGCCAAGAGGTGACCTACTGGCAGACCTCCACCAATAACGCTTGTACCAGGGCCCTTAGCTCCTGAGAATAGCACTGTATCAAGGGACACTGATATACGGGGTGCATCATGTGGATGAAATCAGCCAACAATCCTTTCTGCTGTAAGGTGACTATCACCAAGGATTATCTGTATCTAAACTGTATTTGTTTTTCCTTTTTTGAACTGGTGCATTTATAATGTCAACTGTCCAATTTGTAATAATTTGTCAATGCTTGTGGATGGCCGAGAAACACATAGAATCATACGGCACAGGAGGCCATTCGGCCCATCGTGCCTGTGCCGGCTCTATGAAAGAGCTATCCAATTAGTCCCACTCCCCTGCTCTTTCCCCAGAGCCCTGCAATTTTTCCCAAGTATATATCCAATTCCCCTTTGAAAGTTACTTTTGAATCTGCTTCCACCACCCTTTCAGGCAGCGCATTCCAGATACAATGTTAATTATTTATTTTACTGCAGATTTCGTGTAAAAGATGTTTAATTTCTTAAGAAAATCAATTTTCCTAGGTTGAAGCCCCGGCCCCCTCAGACAAGAGAGACATTAAATTTCCTGTAACCTTCCCAAAGGGGGACTTGTTTTTGGACCCAAAGTACAGCTTCTGGTCCCCTATATTTTTATGACCTTGGTCCCACACTGGAAATCTAGACTCAATTAAACCCAGAGCAAGCAATAATGTGAAAAATTAATAATAATGTGATAACGACCCTCATTCTTGTGCTGAATCATCTTGCCTCTGTTCAATACATACCATTTTGTGGCATAGCCCAGATTGGGGACACAGCATGTTAGGGATGAGAGTCTTTACAGTCTACAATCCACCACCACTCCACAGCACAGAGTGGCTCCACTGGATCCCTCTGCAGATCTGAATGTCTCAATCATTCAATGTTAATGAATACAGCCAGAATCCAAACAGACTGGTTAAACCAAACCAGCTGAATCAGGACAAGATCAACCAAATCCTTATTGGTTTAAGCATGTTTCAGTCCATCTTGCTTTTGAAAATTCAAACAGAAGTAGTAACACCTTCACCCACTGCTGGAAGAGTTTGCATTCTAGTTGTAAGAACTATTGGTTATTACTTCGGTATTGCTTCAAGCACAGCAGCACAAGCTTTACAAACATGTGCAAATCTGCAGCAATTTCCTGTCATAGTCTATAAATATATATTTTTTTAAATCACATTTACTGACAGAAAACAAAAAAGCAGCTTCCAGGTCAGATTTGCCGAAGTAACTTTAATAAAATTGTCTATTTGCGAGCTGCTCTAATCATGTGGACATCTTGTTATAATAGCAGAATACTCACCTGATTTTGAGCGCAGGTTTCCTGTGGCCAAAAGATACTCAAATGGTCGCGTTAGATCTGCCACTAAATTAAACACTTTCATCAGGTTTTCTGAACTAATCTGGATTGTTCCTTTTTGGCTCTTTTTGTCCAATGCTAATTTTATGGACTGTAACCAAAACTCCATCTTCTCCTGTCAATGAGAATTAGGGGAAAAGAACTCAGTATTTCTTCACAAAAAAAAACAACTGCAATTAGTACCAACATCAACTTGAGTGCTAGGTTAAAATTTTCCCACACTGATTACTTAAAGTTTGAGTTTGGCTCGGTTGGTGGTACTGAATCAGAAGGCTGATATTTCAAACCCCATTCCAGGACTTGAGCACAAAATCTAGGCCGACATTTCAGTGCAGTGTGGAGGGAGCACTGGACTGTGGGAGGTGTCATCTTTCCGAAGAGACATTAAACCTGTATGTCTGTTCAGATGGATGTAAAACATTCCATGGCACTTTTTTGAAAAGCGGGCAAGGTTAGGAGACGAAGGGAACTTTGTAATTGTCCATGTGCTTGTAAATATTTTACTAAAGGGGGATTCAACCGCTACCCTTACAAAGGCCTAGTTTTCCCTTTTACACAAGCATTTTTTTTTTATTTTCCTCTTCTTTATTTTCTCCCCGCATCTTCTCTTGAAGGCATTGATTTCTTGCTGTGTTGCTGTCCCACAGCCTCTGGTTGCTCTCAGGTACCTCCTCTGATTGATCGTGCGAGCCTACACTGCACGTGTCAGCAAGCTATTTGACTGGCACAAGGTTGCCGGATAACAATCAGGAATTGGGAGCTCTTTCTGATTATTCCCTTCCAAACCCAGGGGAGCCCAGGCAATTGCATCTCTAGCCAAAAGCAAAATACTGCGAATGCTGGAAATCTGAAATAGAAACAGAAAATGCTGGCAACACCCAGCAGGTCAGAGTTAATGTTTCAGGTCAATGAAACATTAACCCTACCTTCCTCTCTCCACAGATGCTGCCTGACCTGCTGAGTGTTTCCTGCATTTTCTGTTTGCACCTCTAGCCACCCTGGCTAAGATCAGCTGATTGGCACAGACCTCAACACACCTGCCCTGTATCCCTCAGCTATTCACGGAATAAACTTATTCAGCCATCAGGGGATCCCAGAACAAAACTAACTTGAAGAGTCAAAACTCGGTGGAAACTTTGAAAGCCCGACACGGTGGGCTAACCTTCCCAGACGGCACTGTAAACAAGCAAAGCAATGGCATCCCCTACAATTCTGAAGAAATGAAACATTTAATGCTGAATATAGCACCGGGCAAAGAATTTTGTTTCTAAGCAAGCTATTGAAATTTACATTTTTTCCACCAACAGAACAGAATTCCAGTTCAAAATCCAAGCTTAATATTGCTCACTTACAACATATTTTATATAAATTGTACTTAATGTAATGTATAACCTGGGGAAAAATACACACTTATTCCATCCAAAATGTGCATCCTCTCAGCTCGTAGAACAGAAGCAATCTGTCAAATGTTGCAGTAATTCTCTTTCCTGTATCTCCAACTAATCTCGACTAAAAACCTGAACTGATTTGTCTAAACACAAAAATTAAGACCTAACTTTTTGTAACTCAAAATTAAATATACATAGCAAATTTAATATATATTATGGCATCTTAATAGGATTTTCCCACTGTAAAGCTACCTGTCACCTCTGGGATTTAGTTCAAAAATGAGAACGGGGTGAAAGCCTCCCCAGTCTCAGATTGTTAGGCTCCTATTTGAAATGAGTTTGGACAGTCTCAATCCCGTTACTAGCGAGCTCAGAGCTCAAAATTGACCTAATTTGACATATTAAAAAAAGGAAAATTGTCCAGTAAGGAATGCTGTCCTGTTTTTCTCTACATGATTGCTACCTGACCTGGGAGGGCCCTTGATGCTGAAAGTGCTCCATTCCCCAGCACTAACTTCACTCACTGTGATCACCTGTTTTCCAAATGTTGAAATTGAGGCCCCATCTGCCTGTTCCAATAGCTTAACTGGATGTTAAAGGGTCCCATGGCACTATTCAGGGAGTTCACCTGGTAACCTAGCCAAAATTCCTCCCTTAACCAACACCATCAAAAAGAGATTAACTTGCCATTCATCTCAGGTTGTTTGTGGGATCTGGCTGTGTGGAAAATGGCTGCCACATTTGCCCACATACAAGAGTCTGCATTTCAAAGTGGAGTGCTTTGGGATGTTTCTGGAAGATGCGGTAATTCATTATATATAAATTAATGTCTTTTTAATAAACCACCAGAGGGCACTACAAACTAAGGATCATTATGTATGAAATTACCTCCATCTACCATTGAATTAACCCATTATATACTGAAAAAGCAGCATTAGTTCATAATATTCAAATCCATCAGGCAAATGTGATGCACACAATGAACGGTAACCAAGCTTGCTTCAACAGCACCTCCCATTCCTGTGATCTTTACCACCAAGAAAGACAAAAGCGCCAAGGTCATGAGACTACCAACACCTCCAGGTCTCACACCATCCTGGCTTGGATATATATCTTCATTTCTTCATCATCAGTGGATCAAGATCCTGGAATTCTCTACCTAATAGCATCATGGGAACACCAACAGTTCAAGGATTGCAGTGATTCATGGAGAAGACCCAACTATCAGCCTCTCTGAGCAACTCAGGACGGGCACATCCCGAGAACAAATAAAAATCAAATGAAAAAAACCTGGAAACTACCAGTAGGGCCTTTTATTTTATATTAAAAATTGCTATTGCAAAAAATTGTTATTGGAGCTCTGGCGAGGTTGACAGCAGACTGTAAATATACTCTATGTGGAAATTGATAAAAGGTCATTCTCAGATACAGTTGACAAAAGTGTCACATTTTACCCGCTCCCCATTCAAAAAAGTTAATTAAAATCATATTTTGCAATTATTGCAAAAAATCAAAATCGGGAAATTAGGTTGCAATTACAGTAGTGTGGGTTTCAGGTGGGTGTTGCAAATATAATCTACATTTAGATATATGAGTACCAGCCCATTCCTAGTATAATGCAGTGGACTAACCTTCAAAAACATCAAATAGAGCTGTCCGGGAGTCAACACTTCATGATTTATCAAACTATCTGGATTCTCTTCCTGACATTCATCCTTGGCAAATGCAAACAGCTTCCGGGTCATCAAGCAGAGCAAATAAAACTTCTCCACATTGGATTTTAGATGTATACACAGGCACTGACTGCGGATGAACAAAGAGAGCACAATCTTATATACCAAGTATTAACCGTAGGAAACACACACTAATAAAATCATTAGCTGTGTTTCTAGGTAACAGTATTGTAGACCAATTCTTAACATGACAGTTTTTGAAGTGAATGGACAAATTTAGTAGAGAGGTTCCTTTACATATTAGCACATAGCACACGGCATTGTTTTAAAATTAAAATGTTTTTGGACCGGGTGGTCCATTGAACTTTTTGAGACCTGGGTTCAAATACAACCAAGCCTATGGGCTAAACGCTTCCTCTCCCACAAGGGGAAAATCTTGATCCAAGATCCTAAATAATTTCAGTTTATTTGCACCAAATATCAAGTTGTCGAAGAGTTCATCCTTTAAACGGAATAAGAGGCATCTCAAACTGTCATGTAAGCAAACCAGTTTGAAACACGTTTCTTTGCAAATGACTGTTACAAAATGCAAAAAAGTCTTCTCGTTTCCACTGGCTGCAAGTGTCCTAAAGCACTTAATCTAAGTTGACACTTCACTGTAATACTAAGATGTTAAACCGAGGCCCGTCTGCCTGTTCCATTAGTTCAGGGGGATGTTAAAGATCCCATGCAGTATTCAAAGAAGAATGACAGATATCCTACCCAACATTTCTCCTCCAACCAACACAACCTAAAAAAACAGACTGACTGGTCATTCATTTCACTGCCGTCTCTGTGACAATACTGTGCACAAAGTATTCACCTGTATAACAACAGTGGCTGTTAATTGTACAATAATGACTTGCATGTGAAGTGCTTTCAGATACTTCTGAGAGATGCCATATAAATATAAGAACTTGCTTGCTTCCTTCTTAACTAAAGATAAACAAAGTGATCTCAACCCAACTCCAAATGGGCAGGATTAGACGTCACAAAACTACTTAAGACAGATTCACTGAAGAAACTTTTTTTTAAAAATACAAAAAATTACAATGTATAAAAAGTGAAAGATGAATTTTCCATCCTGCCAAGTTATATAAAGTTTAGATATTTTCTTTTTGACCTGCAGCTAGCTATCCCATGAAGCACTGCTTGACTCAATGGACTGTGGTCATGTAATTCAGAGTAATTCTTTCCCAGCTCAATGATGAGACAAGACAACAGGAATTCTTATTCAACCTAACAAGACAATTTAACAGCTAAGATCAATTCTAATATTAAATTAACAATAAGGCAATCTTTTCAATTTAAGGTATTTTGAGAAGTCTAATGGACTCGTTCTTTGTTACACACAATGTTAACAGAAAAGTGGATAACTAAATAGACACCTAAATCTTTTCCAATCACTGTATACCTCCGACAAGAATATTAAGTTTTTATCCCTTGGTTTTCAGAGAAGGTGGATAAGAGGATTGTAGAATCACCAGGAGTAGGTGTAGAACAGTTGGTGAGGGTTATTATTCAACTAGAGATGGTACTAAAGAAGTTATTCAACCTTGAAAATCCATATCATCTTACTAATTTTCCAAAATTCTTTGTAAAGGAAAATTGAGAATGGAGTGGCAAATGTGACACCCCTTTTCAAGACAGGATAGAGAGATAATCCAGGAAATTCTAGGCCAGTTAATCTTACTTTAGTTGTTGGTAAACTATCAAAGTCTATAATACGGGATGAAATTACTAAGATGAGAGTTAATTAATTAATCAACAACAACAACTTGCATTTATATTGCGGCTTTAGCGTAGTAAAACGTCCCAAGGAGCTCCACAGGAATGTAATCAAACAAAATCTGACACCGAGCCACATAAAAAGATATTAGGACAGATGGCCAAAAGCTTGGTCAAAGAGGTAGGTTTTAAGGAGTGTCTTAAAGGAGGAGAGAGAGTTAGAGAAGCAGAGTTGAGAGAGTGAATTCTAGAGCTTAGGGCCCAGGCAGCCGAAGGCATGGCCGTCAATGATGGAGTGATTATAATCGGGGATGCGCGAGAGGCAAGGATTGGAGGAACGCAGAGATCTCAGAGGGTTGTAGGAGGTTGCACAGATAGGGAGGGGCGAGGCCATGGAGGGATTCGAGAACAAGGATGAGAATCGAGGGCAGTTAGCACAGATTTTAAAAAGTCGGGTCATTTTTGACCAACTGTGTGCAATTCTTTGAAGCTCTCAATAAGATGCCACATAAAGAGACTTATGAAAAAGATAATAGCACGTGGAATTAAAAGAAATGTGGCCACATGAATTGAGGGCAGAAATCAAAGGGTTAGTGTAAAAAGAAATTCCACACACTTTAAAGACGAGACACACTCCACAGGAATCTGTGCTGGGCCTACTGAACGCACAGCAGCGGAGATACAAGACTGTCACCAGCCTGTCAACCTACTGCCACTTCCCTCTCACCATTATGGTTTCGATGTCACTCATCCGACTGCTGCTTCTCTTCTAGGCATCAGTTTAATTCAGTTCACCAGTCTGGCTCCAGGTCTGGACATACACAAAAGCATATGCGCATAAAAAAAGCATCACTTACTCAAGCAGGAATTCTGCAGCTTGCTCGTTCGTGTACCACTCTGGGAGGTAAAGTTTCACACGGAATCTCTCCCCCAGATAATTCAGGACTTGCTTCTTTGTGGTGCACCCTTCCATCATCACCATTCTCAACATCTGTGCCACACAACTCTTAAAGAAGGAGTTGTCCTCTTTTCCTTTAATCAGCTCCTGGTAAATCTGGTAGTCTGTGAAATCAACCATCGCCTGCAAAATAAGACAGGAAAAACACTACTAGGTAAGGGTGAAATAAAACAGCAAATTCTGAAAATACATAGCAGGTCTGACAGCACCTGGACAGCAAAGAGTCAGGCTATCATTTCGAGTGGAGAACTGAAAAGGAAAGCGGAGAGAGCCCTGTTACAAGACTGGCCAAAGCAAAGATAAAGGTCCCCGAGTACAGAATAACTATTATTACAAAGAGGCAACTAATAGGATTTACAGCCTAAAATATATATTTTTTTTAAGTATCATGTAATATGTTATGAATAAAGACATATTCAAAAATTCAAATTGATTTTGTGTGTGTTTTGGGGTACCCCTTGTTTTTGTTTCAAAATCTTCCTTCCTTTTCTTTGCTCCATTTGATTTATTTTTCTGCCCCATTTTAGGCTCTTCCCACCATCAACTATGGGGCAAACTTGCATCTAAAGCCCCTATTAATGCCCCTTTAATTGGTATCTGCACTATTAGAAATGATTTATTTCATATTTTCACTGCCAGTTTTCCATGCTAATAATATAAATAAATAAGTCAACAAATCTTTGGTTATTTAGTAGCTTTTCTTTTGTAAATTCTTCCTGCCCAACCCCCATCTTCAGATCTTTAGTCCATCCAGCCTTGACTGCTCTGCTGCTGAGGTGATAGTCAGATAGTCTACACCCAGACCATTTCCAGTACACTCTAAAGCAGGCAACAGGAAACAGCAGAAGCAGTCATATCCGATGCTCTCCCTCCCATTTTCCCTCCCTTTGCAGGGAGATATAGAATCACGGAATCATACATCACAGAAGGTCGTCATTTGGCCCATCATGCCTCTTTGAGAGAGCTATCCACAGTCTCCCCATTCAGTACAGCTCGGATCAGGAATGGAGAAGAGCAAAGACCGAACTTACTCATCCGCTACTGCATAACTCTGAGCATCAGTGCCCAGCACCAGCCCATTGCCCCTAAGAACTAGAGTGGTTTGGTGAGATTCTCACCTGTAAAGTAAACCAACTAGACCGTGGAATGCAAGATTTAATACCAAAACACATCCCTCAAAAAGATTCAGCATGTTTTTAATCCCAGCCCAATTGCAGCCAGTGCAATATTCCATCTTACCTTAAGTGCAAAGCAAAGTGGTATGAAGAAGAGTTCCTTCTGGTAAATGAAGTTGACCATTATGGTGCCGTTGTCCAGATAGTGGAGGTTCATATTAATAGCAGTGTGCTCATCCTTCACACAGTGCATGCTGATACCTGGTAGGAGAAACGCAACACTCAGAGTTTGCATAGTTTTCAAAACGCTCGTATCATTTTCATTAACTATCACTTTATTGCAAGTTAATATTTTCTCCCCCTCAAGTCTTGCAAAGTCACGAACAAGAAATGTGAGCAGGCAACCTGATCCCAGGCCTCTCCTCAATACCATTCTAACAGCATAAGTAATAGGGAGTGCACTGAGGGGGAATGAACCAATCTTCTACCACTTCATGACACAGTTGGCTGGCAGTCAAATTAGCCCATCAAGCATGAGGATCAGGATTTTAAATTTGCAGTTTTGAGGAACCAGGAACCAATGTAGGGCTAGGAGTAATGGGTGAGTGGTGCTTGGTGCAAGATAGGATTACGGCCAGCAGAGTTTTGGATGAGCTGAAGTTTACAAAGATGGGAGGCTGACCAGGAGATCATGGGAATTTTAAAGTCTGGAGGTGACAACAGCAAGAATGAGTGTTCGAGTGGCAGATAGGCTGAGGTGGGAGTGAAGAGGTGTAGGGTTCTCCAGCGTGCTGGCAGGAAATATTCACAACTTTAGTGGTTGTACAGTCAAAGTTGCTTGAGTCATTGGTGTGTAAGAGTAATATACCTGCAGAGTAGCCCCTCTGTTCTGATGTGAACAGCCTGTGTTACTGCAGACTGTTTTCTGCCTTCGGGACTTTGTTAAAATCAATCTGGTTTAAACATTGCAATAAAATGTGGTGAGAGGATATGGGTTCAGAGGCTCAATTCAGAGAACACGGGAGGTTGCGAACAGTCTGGTTCAGCCTGCAATAGTAGCCAGGAAGAGGTAGAAAGTTTGTGGCAAATTTTCTCAGGGCAACTAGGTATGGGCAATAAATGTCAGTTTTGCTAGCGTCGCCCACATCCTTAGAACAAATTTTTTAAAATTAATAAATAATAATTGCACCATCCCTACCACTGTCCCAGCTTACTCAGCACAGATATCAAAAGTGAGATCTTCCTGGTATGTTTTGGTCAGTTACTGACTGGATAAGCTCACAGAGTCATTGAGGGAACCTTACTATTCTCGTTTATTGGAAAATTGCTGCAAGTATAGCAAGGATCATGTTCAGGATCAAGAGTTTTAAATTTGCTGACGTAACTATTGATAGTCATTGCCCAGCACATTAAAATCAATACTGATGCTGCAACACTGCAAGTGCCTTTAGTATCCTTTAGCTCTGCAGAAGTGGGAAGTCTTGGTGCAGAGACAACAAACTACGTATTAATAGGGAAGCCACACAAACACCACCTCGATCTGGTATAGAACCTTGGTTAGAATTGTGCACACTTGGGAGAACTGTGCACAGTTCTGGTCTCCATATTATAAAAAGGACATAGAGGCATTGAAGAGGGTGCAAAAAAGATTTACTAGGATGATACTAGAACTGAGAGGATATCCTTATCAGGAAAGGCTGAACAGGCTGGGGTTCTTTTCCCTAGAAAAGAGAAGACTAAGGGGTGACCTGATAGAGGTCTTTAAGATTATGAAAGGGTTTGATAGGGTAGACATAGAGAAGATGTTTCCACTTGTGGAGGAGTTCAAAACTAGAGGTCATAAATATCAGATAGTCACTAATAAATCTAATGGAGAATTCAGGAGAAACTTCTTTACCCAAAGAGTGTTAAGAATGTGGAATGCGCTTCCACAAAGAGTAGTTGAGGCAAATAGCAGAGATGCATTTAAGGGGAAGCTCGGTAAGCAGATGAGGGAGAAAGGAATAGAAGGGTATGCTGATAGGGTTACATAAGAACATAAGAAATTGGAGCAGCAGTAGGCCAATCGGCCCCTCGAGCCTGCTCCGCCATTCAATAAGATCATGGCTGATCTGATCCCAACCACAAATCTAAAGAACACAAGAAGTAGGAGCAGGACCCGGCCACATAGCCCCTGGGCCCTCTCCGCCACCCACAGGGCATTGACCGATCCGAACTCAGCTTCATGTCCAATTTCCTGCCCGCTCCCCATAACCCCTAATTCCCTTTACTTCTAGGAAACTGTCTATTTCTGTTTTAAATTTATCTAATGATGTAGCTTCCACAGCTTCCTGGGGCAGCAAATTCCACAGACCTACCACCCTCTGAGTGAAGAAGTTTCTCCTCATCTCAGTTTTGAAAGAGCAGCCCCTTATTCTAAGATTATGCCCCCTAGTTCTAGTTTCACCCATCCTTGGGAACATCCTTACTGCATCCACCCGATCAAGACCCTTCACAATCTTATATGTTTCAATAAGATCGCCTCTCATTCTTCTGAACTCCAATGAGTAGAGTCCCAATCTACTCAACCTCTCCTCATATGTCCGCCCCCTCATCCCCGGGATTAACCGAGTGAACCTTCTTTGTACTGCCTCGAGAGCAAGTATGTCTTTTCTTAAGTATGGACACCAAAACTGTATGCAGTATTCCAGGTGCGGTCTCACCAATACCTTATATAACTGCAGCAATACCTCCTTGTTTTTATATTCTATCCCCCGAGCAATAAAAGCCAACATTCCGTTGGCTTTCTTGATCACCTGCTGCACCTGCATACCAACTTTTTGATTTTCTTGCACTAGGACCCCCAGATCCCTTTGTACTGCAGTACTTTCCAGTCTCTCGCCATTAAGAAAATAACTTGCTCTCTGATTTTTCCTGCCTAAGTGCATAACCTCACATTTTCCATTATATTGCATCTGCCAAATCTCCGCCCACTCACCCAGCCTGTCTATATCCCCTTGCAGGTTTTTTATGTCCTCCTCACTCTCTACTTTCCCTCCCATCTTTGTATCATCTGCAAATTTTGATATGTTGCACTCGGTCCCCTCCTCCAAATCGTTAATATAGATTGTAAAGAGTTGGGGACCCAGCACCGACCCCTGTGGTTGCCAGTCCGAAAATGAACCATTTATCCCAACTCTCTGCTTCCTGTTCGATAACCAATCCTCCACCCATGCCAGAATATTACCCCCAATCCCGTGATTTTTTATCTTAAGTAATAATCTTTTATGTGGCACCTTGTCGAATGCCTTCTGGAAGTCTAAATACACTATGTCCACTGGTTAAAATTAATTAATTGAATTTAAATTCGCCAGCTGCCGTGGCAGGATTTGAACTCATGACTCTGGATTTTAGTCCAGGCCTCTGGATTACTAGCCCAGTAACATAACCACTATGCTACCGTACCCGGTTAGATGAAGAGGGGTGGAAGGAGGCTCGTGTACAGCATAAACGCCAGCATAGACCAGTTGGGCCAAATGGCCTGTTTCTGTGCTGTAGACTCGATGGTACAAATCCAGCTCCATGTTACGCACTCAGCAAAGATCAAAATAGGGACTGCAAATCAGCTCAGAGCACAGGAAGCTGCTACTCAGCCCAACCACGCCAGTACCAGCTCTTCAACTGGAGCTACATTCACCAATCCCACTGCTCTCAGCCTCTGCACCGAGTGACTTCCGCTCTGATTTCAACATCTCAATGTACTTTTCCCTCTCTCCTCTGAGTTCAATACCTTCCTGTCCACCCTTAACCTCTCCCTCCATATAAACTCTCCTACCCCTGTTCACGAGTCATCTCACGTGGCCTCTCTATTCCCTTCGTCTGAATCACAGACTCTTAAGACCATCTCTGATCACTTCTCTGAATCCCTCACCACTCACATCCCCCTTCCAACCTCACTTCCTTCTGCATATGCCCCTGGAACAAAGTCTCCCCCAACACCACCACCACTTTCAAAACTCCCAACCGTCTCGCGTTTGGCCCTCCGTTCACCACGATGCTTCTACAGCTATTGAGCTCTTCAATCTCACCCTCTCCTACCTCTTTGATGCCCTTGTCCCCAATAAAACGCTTTATTCTCTCTCACACCCTGGTCATTCCCTATGGTACGGCTCCCTCAAGTCCAAGGGGCGCAGGCTTGAACGTATATGGCGTAAAACTAGTTTAGCCATTCATCGTCGCTGAACCACATCAAGCACTATTGGGCCCTGCTCTCCTCCGCCAAACTGCTCACATCTCTAGGATCATCCTGGAATGCAAAGATAACACCCCCCCCCCCCGGCTTCTTTTCACCACTACCAACTGTCCATCTGATATTGTAAATGGTTCCCTCTCTGGTACCGTCCATTTCCCTTTCAAATCTTCCATCATCACGCCCTCTTGAAAAAATTTGACTGATCGCCACCCTTGACCTTGCAAATTGCTGCCCCATCTCCAACCTCCCTTTTCTCTCCAAAGTCCTCGAACGTGTTGTCACCTCCCAAGTCCGTGCCAATCTTTCCCGCAACTCCATGTTTGAACCTCTCCAATCAGGTTTCTGCTCCTGCCACAGCACTGAAAGGCCCCTAACTAAAGTCACAAATAGCATCCTATGTGACTTTGACTGTAGTGCATTAGCCCTCCTCATCCTCTCCACAGCCTTTGACATGGTTGACCACACCATCCTCCTCCAACGTCTCTCTTCCATTGTCTCCATTGAGTGGGACTGCCCTTCCCACTCTCACCTATCCAGTTGTAGCCAGAGAATCTCCTGCAATGGCTTCTCTTCCTGCCCTGCTATCTATCCTTGGCCCCCTCCTATTTCTTACTTACATGCTAACCCTCGGCGACATCATCTGAAGACGTGGCATCACGTTCCACATGCACGCTGACAACACCCAGCTTTACCTCACCACCACCTCTCTCGATCCCTCCACTGCTTCTGTGTTATCAGACTACTGCCCGACAGCCAGTCCTGGATAAGCCGCATTTTCCTCTAATTAACCATGGGAAGGCCAAAGCCATTGTCTTTAGTCCCCGCCACAAACTCCGTTCCCTTGCCAACAATTCCATTCTCTCTCTTCTTTTCCATTTCTCCCTGGCCAATGTCTCAGGCTGAACCAAACTGTTCACAACCTCGGCGTCCTATCTGACCCCATATCTGCTCCATCACAAAAACTGCCTACTTCCACAACATCACTTGTCTCCTCAGCCCATCTGCTGCTGAAACCCTCATCTATGCTTTTATTACCTCCAGACTTGACTATTCCAACGCTCTCTTGGCCAGCCTCCCATCTTCTGCCATTCATAAACTTGAGCTCATACAAAACTTTGCTGCCCATATCCTAACCTGCACCACATCCCACTCACTCATCACCCGCGCTCATTGGTTCCCAGTCCATCAATGCCCTGATTTTAAAATTCTCATCCCCATGTTCAAATCCATCCATGGCCTCGCTTCTCCCTTTCTCTGTAACCTCCTCCAGCCTTACAACCCTCCAAGAGCACTGTTTTCCTCCAAACTCCGGGCCTCATGGGAGGTTGCTGATTACGCCATAATACAGAATTACTGAACTTCAATGCGGTCACACGTGTGTTTAATGCAAAGGTAGGCTGACTGTTGTGTGTACCACTGAGCAATAGACCACAAGAGACCAATTTGTAACAGTAGTCTTCAAGAAAAAGATTGTTGACACGACAGTACAGTTTAAAAACTAGTCACTGGTTCCCCTGAATGGCTCATCAATTTTATCTGATAAGCAGCACAATCACACAGACCAACAAAGATCGCACATTCAATCGTCGGTCTGTGCTATGTGAGCTGATCTCAGCCCAAGGGGCAGTGGTCGAGGTGCTACAATTGGCTATAGTGGTTTCGGATTGGAGAGGGAAAATAACAAAAAACAAATCAGGTATAGTTCTCATTCCTGCTTGCTATCCAGTGACCCCTCTTGGAAGTACATGTTGATCGATGTCAGATGAGGACAGATTCAGGCTCAGCTGAGACATTCGACAGTCTGTCAACACCCGCTGTTAGGGCTCACACATGAATGAGGGCCAGTTGGGCCAAGGTGCCCTGTGCGCACGGAACTAGGCAGGAGTCATCACTTCAGGCAGAGGGAGGAAAATTGCGGGGAGAGGGGCGAATAAGAGGAGGAAAGGGTTGACGCCACTGGGGACGTACATGGGCATATTACTGGAAATGATGTGATTTTGGGAACCAAACAAGTGGAGGATTCAGAAAGAAATCTTCCATGAACCAACCATTACTAGCACTGGTGCAGATAACACAAAATCTAATGTGCTTTTAATTCACATTTCCCAAAATCTCAACCATGATTAAAATAACGCTCAGTTATCAAGCTCTAAATTTCTTTTTAAAATCTGCAATTACCATACTGGGTGTAGCCAGGTCCTCTGCTCTTCCACTTGGGTCTCACCATAGCAATTGGAAAATTTCGTCGTGGCATAATCAACATCCGGACGATCTTTTCTATACCATTTATTATGAAGTATCCTCCCATCTCCTGTTGAAAAAGGATATACATCAGTTTCCATCCGGTGTCTCTTCTCTAAAATTACAGTATGTCAAGTTGATCTTAATTTTGAACTCAAAGCAGCAATTCTTTGAGTACAGTCAATGATAATTACTCACCCGTCACCTCTATCTTTAAATTTTACTTTTCAAAACACAACCTTATTCGTGGAGGTCCTGTATCACCCCTGTTTAATGCTGAAAGATCACAAGATATGCTGACTTAACATCAACTGAGAAAGTCCGCTTCCAGTATGCCTATTCCAGACAATCAGTGAATGAAAACAGATTCCTCAGCAACATTTATGTGGGGATTTTTAAAGGATCTTCATGAATAGAACACACCAGGTCTAGATTGGGGGGGGGGGGGGGGGGGGTGGGGAAGAACTATGCTTTAGCGATATCATAAAAGTATTGGGACAATTTCCTGAATTCATTCTTCGCAGAGAAATTCTAACAGAAATTGTTCATAACTTTTTTTTTTATTCATTCATGGGATGTGGGCGTCGCTGGCGAGGCCGGCATTTATTGCCCATCCCTAATTGCCCTTGAGAAGGTGGTGGTGAGCAATGCTGGAGTCTATAATTAAGGATAGGGTGACTGAACACCTCGAGAATTTTCAGTTAATCGGAGAGAGCCAGCATGGATTTGTGAAAGGTAGGTTGTGCCTGACAAACCTGATTGAATTTTTTGAAGAGATGACTAAAGTAGTGGACAGGGGAATGTCAATGGATGTTATTTATATGGACTTCCAGAAGGCATTTGATAAGGTCCCGCATAAGAGACTGTTAGCTAAGATAGAAGCCCATGGAATCGAGGGAAAAGTACGGACTTGGTTAGGAAGTTGGCTGAGCGAAAGGCGACAGAGAGTAGGGATAATGGGAAGGTACTCACATTGGCAGGATGTGACTAGTGGAGTCCCGCAGGGATCTGTCTTGGGGCCTCAATTATTCACAATATTTATTAACGACTTAGACGAAGGCATAGAAAGTCTCATATCTAAGTTTGCCGATGACACAAAGATTGGTGGCATTGTAAGCAGTGTAGATGAAAACATAGAATTACAAAGTGATATTGATAGATTAGGTGAATGGGCAAAACTGTGGCAAATGGAATTCAATGCAGACAAATGTGAGGTCATCCATTTTGGATCAAAAAAGGATAGAACAGGGTACTTTCTAAATGGTAAAAAGTTAAAAACAGTGAATGTCCAAAGGGACTTAGGGGTTCAGGTACATAGATCATTGAAGTGTCATGAACAGGTGCAGAAAATAATCAAGAGGACGAGAGTACAAGAGGGCAGAAGTTATGCTGCAGCTATACAAAACCCTGGTTAGACCGCACCTGGAGTACTGTGAGCAGTTTTGGGCACCGCACCTTCGGAAGGATATATTGGCCTTGGAGGGAGTGCAGCGTAGGTTTACTAGAATGATACCCGGACTTCAAGAGTTAAGTTACAAGGAGAGATTACACAAATTGGGGTTGTATTCTCTGGAGTTTCGAAGGTTAAGGGGTGATCTGATCGAAGTTTATAAAGATATTATGGGGAACAGATAGGGTGGATAGAGAGAAACTATTTCCGCTGGTTGGGGATTTTAGGAGTAGGGGGCACAGTCTAAAAATTAGAGCCAGACCTTTCAGGAGGGAGATTAGAAAACATTTCCACACACAAAGGGTTGTAGAAGTTTGGAACTCTCTTCCGCAAACAGCAATTGATACTAGCTCAATTGCTAAATTTAAATCTGAGATAGACAGGTTTTTGGCAACCAAAGGTATTAAGGGATACGGGCCAAAGGCAGGTATATGGAGTTAGATCACAGATCAGCCATGATCTTATCAAATGACGAAGCAGGCATGAGGGCTGAATGGCCTACTCCTGTTCCTATGTTCTTGAACCACTGCAGTCCGTGTGGTGAAGGTTCTCCCACAGTGCTGTTAGGAAGGGAGTTCCAGGATTTTGACCCAGCGACGATGAAGGAACGGCGATATATTTCCAAGTCGGGTGGTGTGTGACTTGGAGGGGAACATGCAGGTGGTGTTGTTCCCATGTGCCTGCTGCTCTTGTCCTTCCAGGTGATAGAGGTCGCGGGTTTGGGAGGTGCTGTTGAAGAAGCCTTGGCGAGTTGCTGCAGTGCATCCTGTGGATGGTACACACTGCAGCCACAGTGCGCCGGTGGTGAAGGGAGTGAATGTTTAGGGTAGTGGATGGGGTGCCAATCAAGTGGGCTGCTTTGTCCTGGATGGTGTCGAGCTTCTTGAGTGTTGTTGGAGCTGCACTCATCCAGGCAACTGGAGAGTATTCCATCACACTCCTGACTTGTGCCTTGTAGATGGTGGAAAGGCTTTGGGGAGTCAGGAGGTGAGTCACTCGCCGCAGAAAACCCAGCCTCTGACCTGCTCTTGTAGCCACACTATTTATATGGCTGGTCCAGTTAAGTTTCTGGTCAATGGTGACCCCCAGGATGTTGATGGTGGGGGATTCGGCGATGGTAATGCCGTTGAATGTCAAGGGGAGGTGGTTAGACTCTCTCTTGTTGGAGATGGTCATTGCCTGACACTTATCTGGCGCGAATGTTACTTGCCACTTATGAGCCCAAGCCTGGATGTTGTCCAGGTCTTGCTGCATGCGGGCTCGGACTGCTTCATTATTTTGAGGGGTTGCGAATGGAACTGAACACTGTGCAATCATCAGCGAACATCCCCATTTCTGACCTTATGATGGAGGGAAGGTCATTGATGAAGCAGCTGAAGATGGTTGGGCCTAGGACACTGCCCTGAAGAACTCCTGCAGCAATGCCCTGGGGCTGAGATGATTGGCCTCCAACAACCACTACCATCTTCCTTTGTGCTAGGTATGACTCCAGCCACTGGAGAGTTTTCCCCGATTCCCATTGACTTCAATTTTACTAGGGCTCCTTGGTGCCACACTCAGTCAAATGCTGCCTTGATGTCAAGGGCAGTCACTCTCACCTCACCTCTGGAATTCAGCTCTTTTGTCCACGTTTGGACCAAGGCTATAATGAGGTCTGGAACTGAGTGGTCCTGGCGGAACCCAAACTGAGCATCGGTGAGCAGATTATTGCCGCTTGATAGCACTGTCGACGACACCTTCCATCACTTTGCCGATGATTGAGAGTAGACTAATGGGGCGGTAATTGGCCGGATTGGATTTGTCCTGCTTTTTGTGGACAGGACGTATCTGGGCAATTTTCCACATTGTCAGGTAGATGCCAGTGTTGTAGCTGTACTGGAACAGCTTGGCTAGAGGTGCAGCTAGTTCTTGGGCACAAGTCATCAGCACTACAGCCGGGATGTTGTCGGGGCCCATAGCCTTTGCTGTATCCAGTGCACTCAGCCGTTTCTTGATATCACGTGGAGTGAATCGAATTGACTGAAGACTGGCTTCTGTGATGGTGGGAATATCGGGAGGAGGCCTGGATGGATCATCCAGTCGGCACTTCTGGCTGAAGATGGTTGCAAACGCTTCAGCCTTGTCTTTTGCACTCGTGCTGGACTCCGCCATCATTGAGGATGGAGATCTTTGCAGAGCCTCCTCCTCCCGTTAGTTGTTAAATTGTCCACCACCATTCACGACTGGATGTGGCAGGACTGCAGAGCTTTGATCTGATCCGTCGGTTGTGGAATCACTTAGCTCTGTCTATAGCATGTTGTTTCCGCTGTTTAGCATGCATGTCGTCCTAAGTTGTAGCTTCACTAGGTTGGCAGCTCATTTTTAGGTTCGCCTGGTACTGCTCCTGGCATGCTCTTCTACACTCCTCATTGAACCCAGGGTTGATCCCCTGGCTTGTTGGTAATGGTAGAGTGAGGAATATGCTGGGCCATGAGGTTACAGATTGTGCTGGAATACAATTCTGCTGCTGTTGATGGCCCACAGCGCCTCATGGTTGCCCAGTTTTGAGCTGCTGGATCTGTTCTGAATCTATCCCATTTAGCACGGTGGTAGTGCCACACAACACGTTGGATGGTGTCCTCAGTGCGAAGACGGGACTTCGTCTCCACGAGGACTATGCGGTGGTCACTCCTACCAATACTGTCATGGACAGATGCATTTGCGACAGGTAGATTGGTGAGGACGAGGTCAAGTAAGTTTTTCCCTCGTGTTGGTTCGCTCACCACCTGCCGCAGGCCCAGTCTGGCAGCTATGTCCTTTGCTAGAAATAATCAGATCCCCACCATGTTTACAAAGTCATTAAAACAGCGACCTGGAAAAATCTTCCCCAAGGTAATAAAAGTTTGTACAATGCAAGAAACATGTTCTCAGCAGAGTTAAACTACTGTATAACATAAGAAATAGGAGCAGGAGTAGGCCAATCGGCCCCTCGAGCCTGCTCCGCCATTCAATAAGATCATAGCTGATCTGATCCTAACATCAATCTAAATTCATGTCCAATTTCCTGCCCGCTCCCCGTAACCCCTAATTCCCTTTACTTCTAGGAAACTGTCTATTTCTGTTTTAAATTTATTTAATGATGTAGCTTCCACAGCTTCCTGGGGCAGCAAATTCCACAGACCTACCACCCTCTGAGTGAAGAAGTTTCTTCTCATCTCAGTTTTGAAAGAGCAGCCCCTTATTCTAAGATTATACCCCCTAGTTCTAGTTTCACCCATCCTTGGGAACATCCTTACCGCATCCACCCGATCAAGCCCCTTCACAATCTTATATGTTTCAATAAGATCGCCTCTCATTCTTCTGAACTCCAATGAGTAGAGTCCCAATCTACTCAACCTCTCCTCATATGTCCGCCCCCTCATCCCCGGGATTAGCTGAGTGAACCTTCTTTGTACTGCCTCGAGAGCAAGTATGTCTTTTCTTAAGTATGGAAAGATTTCCTCTCTTCCTTCCCCTAAAGTGCTGCCCCCACCCCCCAAGATAGAATATCACACTAGGAGAGAAGGAAGTCAGGCTAAAGATATTAATTCATTACCTCTGCTTCTTCATGGTGCTTAATAAGATCTTGTGGAGAGAGGCGGTATAGGTTGCAGAGTTTAGATTTTACCATAACGGGGATCAAACCCAGGCTCTGTTTAATAATCCCTTTCGGTACACCATTCACTGACCAGCTAATGTCTGCCTGAGAAGGGGAAAAAAAAGAAAGTTAAAGAATTGCTGTTTGCAAAAGGCCTGACATAGATGAAAAAGACTGGATACATTGCTCTGTCCCTTTTTAAAACTAAAAATACATTGTAGGCTATCAAATAGGACACAGGTGGAACTCTCCAATAACTCGGTCATGACAGACCATGTTGATACAGCACAAACTCTGAACTCAGCTCAGGTCAGATGCCCAGTTTACATCACAGCTGCCAGTAACGCTGAATAACAGTGAATGATCAGGTATCGACAGTGTGCAGTCATTTTATCCAATGGCAATTGAGAGCTAAAATCGTGCAACTCGGTGTTCCTGGATTAGGAATGGGGCGGGGAGGGGAAATTATCCAGGGTGCCCACTCCCGATTACTACTGCTTGCAACTGGAAAGTACACAAGTAAAGATGTTGGCTGAGGACACGATCTTGCACAAGTGCGAACAGGATGAACAGCTCACCGATGATCATTGGCAAGCATAACACATGAAGAACGGCCACTTGAGTGAAGTACCAGGGGACTCCTAGTGGCAATGGAACCATGCCCGAATGCGAGTCATTGCTCGCAGATACTGTAATGGTTATAGAGCTGGATTACCAATCCAGTGGTTGTGAGTTCAACTGCCATCATGGCAAGTTGTGAAACTGAATTCAACAAATTTGGTAATTTGTGGGCAGGCACCAGAAAAATGACCAAGAACATGCCAGACAGTCATTAAAAACCCAACTGGTTCAATGATGCTCCCCTACCCACTCTGACCTACACATGACCCCAGTTCAACACTATGTGGTTGATTTTTAATGTAGAGTTCATCAATAATGCCAGCGTTGCCCACATCCCAAGAACAAATTTTAAAAATTAAGCTTAAAAGCAGGAAAATCATACGGTTGATATAAATCTAGATGCGCATCCAGTTATGCATCAACTCATCTCAAGGTGACCCAAAGGGCTGTAAACACAGGAGGTAGATTTTCCTATCATTGTTATTTTAAACTGGTTATAACCAGCGTTAAAAGTAACACCAATCGTAAAAGTCTAGGCCAACGAGATAATGATGATCTTTTACCTGGTACCAGAATAATTCCACTCCTGCAGCAGGTTATGTGAATGCAGCACTTTTTAACCTATATTGAAAACACTCTAGAAAGCTATGAGTCAGAACAAACGACACTTACTGTTAACTTGCCCTTGTAAGTACTCCGTCGTCCTCTACACTCCGCTGGGTAGACTTTCAGGTCACTGCAGATGCTACCTTTAGGTACCATGGGGGGGTTGATGACAGCATCCACTAACGCCAGGCTGATGCGCTCATTTTTATAATTGAACTCCAATGGAGGAATAGCCTGTGGTGAGCATATTTAAACCAATGTGTCAGTAAGAGATTTGAAGGAAGATTTAGAAATCACATCTCTATGCTGCACTATCACGTACGGCGCCATCTTAGAAAGACGCCCTCGGCAACTTGTTCAGTTCTGAGGAAAGGTCCATACCCAAAACCTCTTGCCTGCCCTCTCCACGGATGCTGCGTGACCTGCCGAGCGTTTCCAACACTTTCTGGTTTTTGGTCCAGGTTTCCAGCAGCTGCTGTATTTTGCTTTTTGTTCAAACTCAGCAGGTTAAAACACACAAGAAACATGGGCTGTTGAGGCTTTTTTTAAAATCAAATACGTGTATGTTCAGACAATGGGTGAAGACAGGAGTGGTCTCTGAGATGATGCCCCCTGTGGTCAAATAGCTTACCAACACAAATGCAAATAATAATAATTAACAAAAATACAAAAAAAATAGGATTGAGGGTGGACGGGGACAGACATGGAGGGAGATTTGGGGGGGGGGGGGTGAGATGGAGCGCCTGTTGAACAGTGACCCTAAACCAGAAGTGACGGGCCTTTGAGGAGGAGAGAAATCAAACGGGGGGGGAAACAAAAACACAACTAAACGAATGAAGAGCCGCCCAGGGCTGCTCCAGGGTCCGGCCCCTGGTGCACGTGCCCCGGGCCCACACTCACCTGCACGGCTCGCGTCAGCCCCTCGCTCACCGCCTGGTCGAACGACTCCACGTGAGCTCTGACCAGCTCCTGCAGGGCCTGGTGCTGCTGCTGCTGCTCGGGCCCCACTCTCCCGGCCCCCGGCTCGGTCAGGTTCTTCAGGCTCGGCCGGAGCCTCTCCTCGCCGCACAGACTCCGCCATTTGCCGGCCATGTCCAACCCCGACAAAGGCACCGGACGGGGGGGGGAACAATTGCACCAGCGACAATAGTTCCGCTTCAGGATCATCTCACTGAGCACCAACTGTAAGGGCGGAGAGGGCAATGCACAGGGCTTTCCACTCAAGGCTCATTCATATTCGTTTAAAAATCTGGCCCGTTTTCATGTATATTGTTCCAATTTAAAAAAAAATTTGTGCATACACACACACATTTAAAAAAAATGTTGCAGTTATATACAAATCATCTAGAGAGAAAAAAAGACAGGTTGACTTTTACATTGAGCTGTGTTTGTTTTTAAGGGTGGTATACAATCATCAAAGTAAGCGTAACCTGTTCTGATGTTTGTCACACTTTTTAAAAAACAAAGCATGGCTCCATATATTTAAATGGATTCGTGGCCTGGTTCACTCTTTTTGATAGTATGCATTGAAGATCAGAAAATTCAGACTTGAAAACTCTCATTCATTTTGTTTTTAAAAATGTGACTCGTTTTGTCATAGGTCACTCTTAAACAGTAAATTTCAATCTAATGTTTCTCTGTCATTGGATTTTCTGGAAATGTTAGTAAGATTTAAAGAAGGAGTACCACAGTACTGAAAAATTGTTTTACTATAATTGAAGTTATATGATGCAACAAATCCTCAGGTTTTATATTACCATCATCTTTATTATACATGCCACATTTGGATATTTCCTTCCATTTGGAAGACTTCAGTTTTGGTCATTATATCACTAAGAAAGGTATACATGCATTAGAAAATGTACAGAAAAGAGCAACAAGACTGATCTCCAGCATAAGGGGTCAGTATTAGGACCACTGCTCTTTTTGATACATAGTAATGACCAGGACTTGGGTATAGAGGGTCTAATTTCTAAGTTTGCAGATGTCAAGAAACCCAGAAATGTAGTAAACAATGTGGAGGATAGTAGCAAACTTCAGGAGAATATAGAGTAAATGTGGATCATAGAATCATAAAAAGGTTACAGCATAGAAGGAGGCCATTCGGCCCATCGAGTCCATGCCGGCTCTATGCAAGAGCAATCCAGCTAGTCCCACTCCCCCGCCCTATCCTCGTAGCCCTGAATATTTCTTGCCTTCAAGTACTTATCCAGTTCCCTTTTGAAGGCCATGATTGAATTTACTTCCACCACCCCCTCGGGCAGTGCATTCCAGATCCTAACCACTCGCTGTGTAAAAAAGTTTTCCTCATGTCACCTTTGGTTCTTTTGCCAATCACCTTAAATCTATGTCCTCTGGTCCTTGACTCTTCCGCTAACGGGAACAGTTTCTCTCTATCTACTCTGTCTAGACCCTTCATGATTTTGAATACCTCTATCAAATCTCCTCACAACCGTCTCCCTTCCGAGGAGAACAACCCCAGCTTCTCCAGTCTATCCACGTAACTAAAGTCCCTCATCCCTGGAATCATTCTAGTAAATCTCTTCTGCACCCTCTCTAAAGCGTTCACATCTTTCCTAAAGTGTGGTGCCCAGAACTGGGCACAATACTCCAGTTGTGGCCGAACCAGTGTTTTATAAAGGTTATCATGACTTCCATACTTTTGTAACAGGAGAAACTGTTTCCAGTAACCAGAGGGCACAGATTTAGAGCAGATATCAAGAAAAACTTTCATATTTGGTGAAAAAGTTTGAAATTATCTGCCAAACAAGGTAATAGACACAGAACATTGGGGTTATTTAAAATACGATTATGTACCATGATGGAAAATTTAAAGCACTAGAAGGATGAGCTTTGATGGGCCAAATGACCATTTCTCATCCTTGATTTTTCCTATTTTCTTGTAAAGGTCATAAAGTTTAAAATGTAAACAGATTGTACAATATAAAGAACAACTGCCTAGCACTTAAGTTTAAAGTAATAATTCAACCATAGTTCATTGATGTTCACAAGTCACTCAAGTATCACTTTCATTGTTTATACTGTTATCATAGCAGCCTGACTGATTTATCATCTTCTATCTCTCTGTCAGCATCTATTATGTTACTTGTACTGAAAGGACATGTGGTTGCCTAAAAGACAATATCCTATGTAATTAGCAAAGCAGAATAGAACCAGCTGGATAGAATTGGAAATAATTTTATCAGCCTTGGAAATAATTTATCTCTAGCATAATAAAGCAAGCCAAAGCATATAATAAAATCTGGTTGTTGCAGATATGAAATGGAGTTTTGTTTTTCAGTCTCCTTTCTTGTTTAGTACACTGCCCTGTGCTGATTTGTTTTGTCTTATGTTAGAGCCACATTTAGATCAATTGTATTGAATAGTTCACCCTCCCTTATCCACAATATTATCATCCACCAGCCCGACTATCCACCAGAATTTTTGATGGACAAATCCTCGCACCAGATGTCACCTCTTTGCAGGGCTTCTTTTTGTCATTTGTATTTCATCTTTTCTTGGTGAATCTGTGTATTCTTTCACGCTATTTGTAAAAGCAAGATTTAGGGATCTTCAATTATCCAGGGGGAGGGTTTCCCTTCATTACGGCTGACAGCAGACATTTCACTGCAATTCTCACAATCTACCGTAAATGGGTATCTATTGCATTATGGAGAACCATTGTTTAATTTGAAGCTCTACAACAAGAACTTGCATTTATATAGTGCCTTTAACGTAGGAAAATGTCCCAAGGTGCTTCACAGGAGTGTTATCAAAAAAAATGTTACACCGAGTCATATGAGGAGATATTAGGACAGGTGACCAAAAGAGGTCAAAGAGGTAGGTTTTAAGGAGTGTCTTAAAGGAGGAGAGGTAGAGAGACGGAGGGATTTACAGAAGGAATTCCAGAGCTTAGGGCCTAGACAGCTGAAGGCATGGCCACGAAAATAGGCAGATTTGCTGCTTTAATTCATGTCACACAGTAGGAAGATCATCCATATCTGTGTAGACTAAAGAAACAATCAGGCTATTTTTTTTTTAAAAAGGCTTAGTCCCCAAAGTCTGAATTTATCCAGTGAGTACCTCAGCCATACATACCAGAGAAATTCCAAGTTTGATTTCCGGTCTGGGCTGAGTTAGCTGACTCAGTCAGGACAGTAGTAAAGGTGTTAGCCTCTGTGCCCCTGGGTTAGGGAAGGCAAAATTAGCCAGAGAGCTCTGGTGGAGGTATGCACATGTTGGCATCAACAAGGACAGGACCAGCCTAGGCTGTGATTCCCTACCCCTTCCCCCCACCCCGTGGGCAAATAGCCTGCTGACACTGACCGTCAAGGCACACACCAGAATAACGACCGCTCACTGAGCTGCAGGAGGGCAACCGAAACCTGTGTAACAGAAACCCAGCAAGCAGTGAACACCTTCAGGTAAGAGGAGGGATGAAAAATGGTGAGTAAAAAAGTTAAAAGTTTACCACTTATTACACTTTTTCTTGTATGCCAATTTATGAAATGTAAATAATCTTAAAATCTGCAACTGAATTTTAAATCAAAACTTTTATGTTACGTTTTTACAAGTAATGATGCACGCACTTCAGAAAGTAGACAATGCTGAATTAATAATAGTCATTTGGTTAGCATTAGCTTTCTTGAGCCTCTAAGCTGCTTGTAGACGATGAGATATACAGAACTGTTTAAAACTGGTTCCTCGCTGCAGTTTAAAGCCATTATATTCATTTCTCCCCCCACTTTTGTCCACGCATTTCTTCTCTCCCCTATCTTCTCCTTTCTCGGCATTCCTTTCTTCTTCCATAACCTCCCTCTGGTACTTCATCCAAGTGACCGTTATTCATGTACGAGCCTTGACCGTGAGTGGTAGTAGGCTATTCAAGTGCAGGGGGTGGGTGGGTGGAGGAAAAAAGGAGGGGCATCACCACACCATCTGATCCCACGTGACACCCACCCTTCCGCTTTCTACCCTCACTCAACGTCCGCTTTCAGCAACGGGTCACTGGATATCAGTCAGAAGCACAAAATCTGGTCTGTTTTTCCCCTCCCCAACCCAGGGATATTGAGGGCAGTTGTAGCACTCCTGCCGCTGCCCAGGCTAAGAACAGGTAACAAAGCAGAGACTAAGGATTGAACTGGAACCTTCCTGGTTTTGGATGTCTCAACTAATCAATGGATAAACACACTTAGGCATTGGGAGAACCTGAATCTATAGCCACTCCCTAACTTGCTCTGATAGTACACAAGTCCTTTGATTTTGTTTGGTAAGATCTGAAAGCTAAGCATTGAATTTTAATTTGAGAGATTAAAATTTATCTTTTGAAAAAATAATGAAACATTGGACTGTTTATACATTGCCCTTCTGCCTGCTTGTGGATGAATACCTTCAATGGGGAACTAGGTTTTGCACTGGGTTAGACACTGGCTTTTCATCTCTGGGACCTGGGTTCAAATGCAGCCCAGACTGATGGGATAAAAGTCTCCTCTGGTTGTGTTTAACTCTCAGTTTCTTATTTGTCTGATGATGTTTCTGTATAGAGGTTTTTCATTTTAATGTTGCAACTTTGATTTTTCACCTAATAAACCACAATGAAATAAAGAACACTACCATAATAGTACACGAGACCATGGTGACCTGGCTTTCAAATGTTACTTTCCAAGTAAAATTAAGAATCGACACAGGAGAGATTCACAAATGCAAACCGGAGATCATTGGTTATTCTGTTTATTCCTCATGATAGTGTTTTGAAGTTAGATACCGAGAAACATGCACTAATAGCAACATGTCATCACAATAATCTGCTCGTGATGAGTGCGACAGCGGATAACTCTACAGTTCACTCCGTAGAGAATATTCTGGGGGGAAAAATACTTGATTAGAACTGCACTCCGCAAATACCCTGGCGTGATGCCCAGTTTGTTCAGTGCTTTCATCCCGATAATTAACACTGTAGATAGGAAGATGTCTCTATCTTCAGTAGTGCACAGAACTTTACTCATAGAAAGGAACCATAAATACTGGAGGAACAAAATATTTGACCTGTAAACATACTTGTGTGTTTGGCAGGGCACACAATAAAATGATAGTGACAACTTAGACACACGGACGGTCAACTTGGCAGGAAAAAAAAAATTGAAAACCATACATAAGAAAATAATTTTGATATTTCATAACTTAGTAACCAAAAGATCAATTACTTTCAGAAAGGAGGGCATTTCCTGTTATGAACATACATAATCTGCGAATCAGGACATAATGCATTTAGTGCATGCTACCATTTTGCAATTTATGTCATATTACTCCTCATCAGCTGTATGCAGGTGCTTTTATAGGCTGCAAACAGAATGAACTAAAGTTTGTAATAGTGCATTTCATTCTGCAGAGATCTGAACACAAGTGGCAACAACAGTAATTTGGAAACAATGCAAAAAAGTAAGCAGAAAAGAGAAGGAAGGATTTTTTTTCCACCTTCATAAAATTGGCATCTTTAAAATTCCATCCCCCACCCCCCATCTCCTGTCAGAGGATCGAGTGTTTGCAATATAATAAAAACAATATAAGCAGAATTCTTTTCTTTCTTCGTGTCCATAATATCAGTTGCATTTCAAAGAAGAGCTCCACAGTATAGGTAATTTGAATGAAAGCAGTGCAATGCAACCTTCGTTCATTGTTTCTGAAGCAGTTAACGTTCACGATTGGTGAAACACATTATGTGATGTGGATTGAGGAGTTGATTTAGGCCGTATGAGGTCAGTGATATCCATTTCTATGCACCACTCTATGAATGATATTGGCAGAATACAGCACATTATGGAAGCTGTCTATACTTTTTTTTTCTCTAAGTACAGTACCATAATTTCAGTATTCAAGTTGAAGTACTATTGAGTACTTCAATAAAACCTTTACGGGTTTAATCTCATAATCCACAAACAGATTATGTTGAGATAACTACCACATGATCCCTGCTAACCATTTGTAATAAACAGAACACATTCTTGTAGTATTTCCGCAGAGATTGAAGCAACATGTATCATTTACAGCAACTCCCATTGTCGAGCTTTGATTGTAATTTTCCAACAAAAACCTCTTAAAAGCTGTACATCTAATAAGCTGTGGATTTATACAAGTGACCAACCTTATCTATTAATTCCACAGTTTTCATGATTACTGTTAATCATGTCTGTGGTGATCTTTCAATAGACTTATTAGGGCTCTGTATAGATGTTTATCTACATGATTTACAGTTCTCAGTTGATACTGATACATACAACTTATCATCTGATTGTGAAATAAAACGGAGGTGGGAAGAAGGGGGAGAAGATGGCGCTCCGTTAACTTCCCAGTTTGATGAAGACGGACTGTTGGCTTGGCTTCTGTGGTGAGTCACTCAATGGAAAGACGCAGGAAATGGCTACATCGACTATTCCTTGACAAAGTTCAGCATACAGTTTCCTGAAAACAGCAAGGATAAAAAAAACATGAAAGATGCAGTCAAGAGAGTGATGCAAGTCCCAGTCACACCTCCATAACTTTGTCAACTCTTGCCTGATCTGTGAGAATAATATGCAATAAAAAGGGAGTGAGAGCGTTTTGTAAGGATGGAAGAGGGGGGAAAAGAGAAATATGCCATTAACTTCCAAATGTTAGAACATAAGAACATAAGAAATAGGAGCAGGAGTAGGCCAATCGGCCCCTCGAGCCTGCTCCGCCATTCAATAAGATCACGGCTGATCTGATCCTAACCTCAAATCTAAATTCATGTCCAATTTCCTGCCCGCTCCCCGTAACCCCTAATTCCCTTTACTTCTAGGAAACTGTCGATTTCTGTTTTAAATTTATTTAATGATGTAGCTTCCACAGCTTCCTGGGGCAGCAAATTCCACACTACCCTCTGAGTGAAGAAGTTTCTCATCTCAGTTTTGAAAGAGCAGCCCCTTATTCTAAGATTATGCCCCCTAGTTCTAGTTTCACCCATCCTTGGGAACATCCTTACCGCATCCACCCGATCAAGCCCCTTCACAATCTTATATGTTTCAATAAGATCGCCTCTCATTCTTCTGAACTCCAATGAGTAGAGTCCCAATCTACTCAACCTCTCCTCATATGTCCGCCCCCTCATCCCCGGGATTAACCAAGTGAACCTTCTTTGTACTGCCTCGAGAGCAAGTATGTCTTTTCTCAAGTATGGACACCAAAACTGTATGCATTATTCCAGGTGCAGTCTCACCAATACCTTATATAACTGCAGCAATACCTCCCTGTTTTTATATTCTATCCCCCGAGCAATAAAAGCCAACATTCCGTTGGCCTTCTTGATCACCTGCTGCACCTGCATACTAACTTTTTGATTTTCTTGCACTAGGACCCCCAGATCCCTTTGTACTGCAGTACTTTCCAGTTTCTCTCCATTAAGATAATAACTTGATCTCTGATTTTTCCTGCCAAAGTGCATAATCTCACATTTTCCAATATTGTATTGCATCTGCCAAATCTCCGCCCACTCACCCAGCCTGTCTATATCCCCCTGTAGGTTTTTTATGTCCTCCTCACTCTCTACTTTCCCTCCCATCTTTGTATCATCTGCAAACTTTGATATGTTACACTCGGTCCCCTCCTCCAAATCGTTAATATAGATTGTAAAGAGTTGGGGACCCAGCACCGACCCCTGCGGAACACCACTGGCTACTGGTTGCCAGTCCGAGAATGAACCGTTTATCCCAACTCTCTGCTTCCTGTTAGATAACCAATCCTCCATCCATGCCAGAATATTACCCCCAATCCAGTGATTCTTTATCTTGAGCAATAATCTTTTATGTGGCACCTTGTCGAATGCCTTCTGGAAGTCTAAATACATTACGTCCACTGGTTCCCCTTTATCCTCAAAGAACTCAAGCAAATTTGTCAGACATGACTTCCCCTTCGTAAAGCCATGCTGACTTTGTCCTATTAAATTATGTTTATCCAAATGTTCCGCTACTGTCTCCTTAATAATAGACTCCAAAATTTTACCCACCACAGATGTTAAGCTAACTGGTCTATAATTTCCAGCCTTCTGCCTACTACCCTTTTTAAATAAGGGTGTTACATTAGCAGTTTTCCAATCTGCCAGGACCTTTGCCGAGTCCAGAACTGCATCTGAACTGCCTTTCTGCTCCTTTCCCATTTAGGTTTGAAAAAAGGTATTTTAATGTAAATCCTTTCACGGCCAAATTCCATTTACTGAAATGCTGATTTATCCAAATGCTTGTTGTACTCGAGAAGCAGTTTAGATCAGACATGTAGTTGCAATGCTCTACCATTGCTTTTTTTTAGAATTGCAAAGATTATATAAGCATTGAGAACCACTAAGGAACGAGCTAATCATGAGTAAAGGCGCAGTCATACTGCTATTCAATGTTTTTGTGAGACTGTTTCAGATACTCTGATACAAAAGTGCCAGGATAGGTCAGGTTGGTGATCGGACTCCCTAAGGCACTAAAGCGATAGCTGTAAAAACCACTAATTAGTAGGCAGTCTCACAACACTTGGGCTTCACAATGTGTGCAGTAGAACTCTATGCCTAAGTTTGAGTTTGCATTTGAAAAGGTCCTCTGTACCTCCTAAGAACTTTATAAATGTATTTCTTTTTTTAAAAAGTCTTTTGAGTATCATAAGAAAACCAAGATTCCCAAGGCACGGTGAGAAGGTGGGTAGCTATAGCTGATTTCCAAAATTGAACATTATCCACCTGAGCTTTGTGCATGCATCCTGTGTCATTACCTTCATTGGATTCTTTTTTGCTGGCCACAGTACACAGAGAGTTAAAGTTAGGTGAGCTGACTTTTCAAGCTAGATAGAATAAACATGATAGTCTGGCTGGTATTCAAACCTCAGGATGAGACAGAGAGATGCGCAGTTCAGCACATCTATAAAGGATTTTAAATCCTATACATCAAAGGGTGACTTTCACCCATCAGCAGTCAGTCTGATGCCATGTGTTGTTTGACTGCTGTGATCATGCTTGGATTGGGACCCATCTAACAGGCCATTCAAAACACATGGCACAGGTCAATGAGTCAGCTTAATTCAATCAATGTAATTGACAACCTGCGAACAGCTGTCCCTCTCATAGTTGAGCGAGTTACAGTTTTTCCTAATATCCTTTGTTTCAGTATATCTACAAAAGATTCTAAATGGCACATCTCAGAGGCTGACATCTCCCCCCCCCCCCGTTAGCAGTCAGTCTGAGGCCATCGGGTGTACGAAGTTAACAGTGGGGGTTCACCATGTAGGAAGTCAGCCATTATGTTTCACGAATTAATTTTATGTTGAGGGTTAGAGCGGAAGAAGCATTTTTACCATTTGAAGGAGATTAGTAAAGTTTGTAATTATTGTAAATATATTGGTTCTACCGAACATACATTTATTTACCTGCTTAATGTTAAATAAATGTATCTCTTAGGTTATAGCCTGAGCTGCTATCTGATAAAGTGTTTATAGGGGGAAGTACATGAGGGAGAAAGGAATAGAAGGATATGTTGATAGGGTTAGACCTTGGCGTCCTATTTGACCCGGAGATGAGCTTCTGACCACATATCCATCCATCACCAAGACCACCTACTTCCACCTCCGTAACATTGCACGTCTCTGCCGCTGCCTCAGTTCATTTGCTGCTGAAATCTTCATCCATGCCTTTGTTACCTCTAGACTTGGGGCCCGATATTACCAGGGCAGCAGGGGGGGGGGGGGCAAGTGGGCAACGCGCCCGGTGAAATCAGTCTGCCCCGAACGCAATCGCAGGCTAATTGGATCCACTTACCTCTTGTTCCGGGTTCCCCGCTGCTGATCTGCGCGTCGGGCGGACTGCGCATGCGCAGTAAGGTCTGTCAGCTGGAGGAGCTCTATTTAAAGGGGCAGTCCTCCACTGACTGATGCTGCAACAAATAGGAAAAATTACAGCGTGGAGTAGCCCAGGGGGAAGGCTGCTCCCAGTTTAATGATGCCTCACTCCAGGTATCAATACATGGGGTGAGGAGGAGGGGGAGGACAGAGATCTTCCCCCCGGCAGGCAGGAGGAAGCGACCTGCCTCTGCCACCAAGGCCTGGCTCGAGGTGGCAGAGGAGGTCACCTGCACCACCAACATATCGCCCACCTGCATACAGTGCAGGAGGCGCTGCAATGACCTAAGTAGGTCAGCCAAAATGAGTACACTTACTCATTCCCCTACACTCCGTCTGCCACATCACCGCCCCCACACCACATCTCCTTCTGCACTGCCAACACTACTCTGTCACATCACCCCTCACACCCACTCAAACCTCATCCTCATCTTACCTGCACTTACTCACCTCGCCAGTACTCATCCCGCCACTACCACTCAACCCAATCCTCATACAATCTCATGGCTCTATCTCATACTCACCCTCTCATGCATCTCTTTCACGGTCAGCCTCACTCAACCTGCCACTACCTGTGCTGCAGCCACTGGGCATGCATCAGATATGTGCAGTAGGCAGCGTAAGGCAAATGTTTCGTGAGCATGAAGGAGATGCACAAGGGTGTTTGAGGGTTTGTCATGGTTTTTACTTATATTTAATTTCTGATCAACTCACATTACATATTATATTGGCACCACTACTGCCACGTCTTTGCGAATCTTGTCGGGTTTGTGCAATAATGCCCTTTCCTGAGGATCACAATGAAGACCCATAACTGATGCCACCCATTGTGTCACTGCAGAGTGGGTGTAGGTGTATTTGCAGGGCTCTTCTGTGCAGACAACTGAGAGATGTCAGCAATGTCCCCGGTGGCACCCTGGAAGGATGCAGAGGAGAAGTTGTTGAGGGCAGTGGTGACTTTGACAGCGACAGGTAAGAAGATGGTGCTCGGGCCAGCCGGGAGCAGCTCGCCATGAAGGAGGCTGCAGATGTCCACGTCTACATGTCGAGTGACTCTGAGCCTCCGTGTGCACTGCTGCTCAGAGGTCCAGGAAGCTGAGCCTCGGTCTGTGAGCCCTGTGGCAAGGGTAGTGCCTTCTGCGATGCATCTCTCTCTGCGGTAGCCCTCCCTCCTGCTGTGCAGGTGGATGTGTCACAGCACTGTGTTGTGGAGCTCCAAGTGTCAGGGGTGGACGGCGTGGCCGGCGAGGCTGGTGATGCTGTTCGCCCTCCAAGGAGGTCATGACTGCAGCTACGGCGGCCCCCATCCAGAAGGTGTACATCTGAGGGGGTCCGCAAGGTAGGTACATGTGTCTGGACACCAGGGTAAGTGTGCAAGTTGGTGAATTTTATTGTTAGGAGGAGGGTGGTAGAGGCCAAACTTTGTCCAAGGTGACAGAGTGGCCTCCTGCAATGAGTGAGAGTCTCCCCGCCCAACCTGTCAAATGGACCTTTGCAGCTCCCACAGGCTGATGGCTGCAACACGTCCATTTGAACTGGGAGTGTTTCCCCCAGTATGGGAAACAGTCCCAGTTGTTTGTAAAATCCCAACTCTCCTAAAATATCTCGTTAATCAGGTCTGTAAACGACCTGAAATACCAAAATAAATGCCTTAAGTAGCACCCCACCGGCTTTAATTGCGGGCAGGAGTCCGAAACGCGGGGGCTGCGCGCGCATGTCAGCGCGTCTGTGTGAAACCCAGAAGTGGGCGGGTTGGAGCTGGGCTCCCGACCTGCCCCGGGAATCCCCGATTTTCGTGGCCCCCCCCCCACCGCCCCCGCCAGGAACGCACCCGATCGCGGGTGCTACAATCGACCCCTTGATCTCCAATGCTCTCCTGGCCAACCTCCCATCTTCCACCATCCATAAACTTGAGCTCATCCAAAACTCTGCTGCCCATATCCTAACTCGCACCAAATCACATTCTCCCATCACCCTTGTGCTTGCTGACTTACATTGACTCCCGGTCCAGAAACGCCTCAATTTTAAAATTCTCATCCTTGTTTTCAAATCCCTCCATGGCATCGCCCCTCCCTATCTCTGTAACCTCCTCCAGTCCTACAACCCTCCGAGATCTCTGCGTTCCTCCAATTCTTGCCTTTTGTTGCTCTACCATTGGTGGCCTTGCCTTCAGCTGCTTAGGCCTTGACTTCTGGAATTCCCTCCCTAAACCTCTCCGCCTATCGACCTCTCTCTCCTCCTTTAAAGTCCGCATAGTCACTGAGCAACAAGTTTTTTTTTTATTCGTTCACGGGATGTGGGCGTCGCTGGCAAGGCCAGCATTTATTGCCCATCCCTAATTGCCCTCGAGAAGGTGGTGGTGAGCCGCCTTCTTGAACCGCTGCAGTCCGTGTGGTGACGGTTCTCCCACAGTGCTGTTAGGAAGGGAGTTCCAGGATTTTGACCCAGCGACAATGAAGGAACGGCGATATGTTGCCAAGTCGGGATGGTGTGTGACTTGGAGGGGAACGTGCAGGTGGTGTTGTTCCCATGCGCCTGCTGCTTTTGTCCTTCTAGGTGGTAGAGGTCGCGGGTTTGGGAGGTGCTGTTGAAGAAGCCTTGGCAAGTTGCTGCAGTGCATCCTGTGGATGGTGCACACTGCAGCCACAGTGCGCCGGTGGTGAAGGGAGTGAATGTTTAGGGTGGTGGATGGGGTGCCAATCAAGCGGGCTGCTTTATCTTGGATGGTGTCGAGCTTCTTGAGTGTTGTTGGAGCTGCACTCATCCAGGCAAGTGGAGAGTATTCAATCACACTCCTGACTTGTGCCTTGTAGATGGTGGAAAGGCTTTGGGGAGTCAGGAGGTGAGTCACTCGCCGCAGAATACCCAGCCTCTGACCTGCTCTCGTAGCCACAGTATTTATCTGGCTGGTCCAGTTAAGTTTCTGGTCAATGGTGACCCCCAGGATGTTGATGGTGGGGGATTCGGCGATGGTAATGCCGTTGAATGTCAAGGGGAGGTGGTTAGACTCTCTCTTGTTGGAGATGGTCATTGCCTGGCACTTATCTGGCACGAATGTTACTTGCCACTTATGAGCCCAAGCCTGGATGTTGTCCAGGTCTTGCTGCATGCAGGCTCGGACTGCTTCATTATCTGAGGGGTTGCGAATGGAACTGAACACTGTGCAGTCATCAGCGAACATCCCCATTTCTGACCTTATGATGGAGGGAAGGTCATTGATGAAGCAGCTGAAGATGGTTGGGCCTAGGACGCTGCCCTGAGGAACTCCTGCAGCAATGCCCTGGGGCTGAGATGATTGGCCTCCAACAACCACTACCATCTTCCTTTGTGCTAGGTATGACTCCAGCCACTGGAGAGTTTTCCCCCTGATTCCCATTGACTTCAATTTTACTAGGGCTCCTTGGTGCCACACTTGGTCAAATGCTGCCTTGATGTCAAGGGCAGTCACTCTCACCTCACCTCTGGAATTCAGCTCTTTTGTCCAGTGTGAAAAAGGTTCTCAGGAACAAAATGTAGCCGCTTAAATTGGATAATTTAGGGCCTATTAAGAATTTATTTTTCAAAAACACATTTAGAAGGGATCTAGTTCAGAATTAAAATATATATCATCTATCTTGTGAATTGCTCTATAAAGTGAATCTACATTTAATTAAGGTATTTCAGAATAAGCTAGAAAATTGAGTGCTAAATTATTCAAGACTTGATATTGAAACACTGTTATAAACACAATAAAATAAGCAATGCCATAGTGTTTGATGAACTGCTACATAAAACACCAGCAAACAGCACATTGACTAAGGGAAAACTTACTTAGCAAATCTATAACTTACTGGGCGCAGGCTGGAGCTCCATTCACTTCAATTAGCCAGACTTTGAGATCTTCATCAACCATAAAGTCAAACCCAAACAGTTGAAAGCTATGGTATGGGAGCAGCTTAGTGCCAATTGCAGGCTCTATACACATGAGGCAGCTTCTAAAGACAAAATAAAGTCAGGAATTGTAGCATTCACAAGTTAACAAGATTCACTAAGATCAAGGGAAAATGGGTAACAGAAGACAGACAAAACATATTTTCAAAGCAGACAATCACACTCCTTCATGACCTGGAAGTAAAAGTGTGACTTTTAGAAAAGATGGTCACACATTTTATATCCCTAGGTTGCCCAATAAATAATTTCACCAGCTACAGCATCCAGACCACCGGTGGAGGAAGTTACCAACCACACTGGGGGGCAAGATGCTCATAATTTGGCTTGATCCACAGGAACTGCATCTCTTGTAAATTATTTCACGGAAACTCTCCCGCCCTCCATCAAAGAACAGACCATGAAGCAAAAGACATTGGAAACAAAATACTACAGCGGTTAGCAAATATTTTTTTTAAAAATCAAAGCCAAAACTCACTGTACACTGCTTGAGTTCTTCACCTACGCTGAAGTCTAAATGTTACAAAGATCATGTTACATCTTGTTGTGTACAATCAATACTGATTGAAAACAGGAGCTCGGCCAGGTCAGTTCTGGATGGTGTTCAAGCACAGCGTCTGAAGAAGAAAGCTAGCTGAAGACAATACTAACCCAACATCATTTAGCTGGTTATCCCAAAGAAGGGCATCTACTGAACATTTCCAAGTGCACTCTGTTTAGATCCCTACTCTCATCCCTTGCCAGGTTCACTATGTCACCTGTGGTGACTCCCACTCATTCAATTGAGTGGACCTTTCAAATGCCATTACATAGACATCCAGAAATCCTAAACAGTAACCAGTAGACATACACCCATGACCTGAAGATCATGACCGGAGAGCAAAGGGACTCATTTACACAACATGGACACAGTATTATGCCATATAGAGAGGGTTAAGGGCAATCTAACAGAGATTTTCAAAATTATGAAGGATTTGAGAGTAAATAGTGAAAGATTGTTTCCACAGGTTGGCAAATCAGTAACAAGGGGGTATAGGCTGAGAAACATCATTAGAAGAACAATTAAGAAGAATGTATAGGGTTATTAGGACATGGGATGTTTCACCACAAGTGGTTATGGAGGCAGAAAGGAAATATAAAAGGATCAGAGAAAGGGCAGGGAAATAGGATTAGCATAGAGAATCCCAATTGAAGAGCTAGCAAAATGGGCTGAAAATCTGTGCTGTAATTTCTACGATCGTACCATCATGAAGCTCATGCAGTCACCGTATTCTAACGGTATACATTTTGGCCCAATGAAAGCCCAATGCAATAACATTGCCAAACTCCCTCTAGGGTTGAATTTTTTTTATTCATTCATGGGATGTGGGCGTCGCTGGCAAGGCCGGCATTTATTGCCCATCCCTAATTGCCCTTGAGAAGGTGGTGGTGAGCCGCCTTCTTGAACCGCTTCAGTCCGTGCGGTGACTGTTCTCCCACAGTGCTGTTAGGAAGGGAGTTCCAGGATTTAGACCCAGCGACGATGAAGGAACGGCGATATATTTCCATACGCATTCACTCAGGCTCAAACTTTGGCAAGTAAGACAGGTAATCAATCTCCACTCTTATACTGTGGTTGAGGAGGAAATATCCCTCTCCCAAAGATCAACCGTGCAAACCTGTGTTAACTCAGGACCATGAGGTCAACTTAAGTTGACCCCATAATTACAAGAGAGAAAAATGACAACACAAAAATGCAGCCTATCCTCATTTATCTTTTCCATTCCTCCTCTTCCCTCCAAATGTTTTCTGTACTGAAGGCATTGAATCGTGCTGGGATAGTTCCACAAGCAACAGTGCCTCGCCCAAATGACCATTCTTCATTCTGACCCTAGACAGTGAACGTGACCGAGCCTGATCCTGTCTTCACCCAACAGACGCACATTCCGGCAAGAGTCAGTGAATAATGATGAGGAGTGGGAACAAACTGATTTTTTTCCCCTTCCAAGTCTAATTTATATCAGGTCATATCATAGTGGATTGATGGTATAAGAATTCCTTATTTTTAATATACAGTAAATTTGCCACAGTTTTAAGAGCAATAGTTGTTTACATGTAAAGTTATTGAAAACTTTTCCATAACTTAAAACTAAAAAATGTCCCTGCTATTTTCAGTAAACATGAGTTAAACTGATGTATTCAGGGTGTTACTGGCTATTAAGTCAAATGATTGGTAAGTTCTTGGGAAGTATTGTCAGACCCACCATAACTTGATTTAAAATGAGTGCCCTGGATTAATTATTAAGAGACAACTCATCAGTGGCTGAGGAACAAACCTGAGATCTTGCTGGTCTGTATGGCTGAGTTCCACACTGAGCAGCACATTTACCCACTGCATTCAATATTGAGGGCAGCTCCCCTTGGGCTCTTCTAAAAGGAATAAAATCCCCATTACAAACTTTTACTCTGCTCCTTCAGTGCATCATTATCTGATGTGATGACAGTCTGCTCACAGGCACCTGCCACTCTACTACCAGTTGCTAAAAAGATGCATAAATGCAACCCATCTGCCTGCTTTCTACTTTCTCAACACCCTCCCATTAACCCAACGGAGTTCAGGAACTCATGGCAAGAAAAATAGGAAGCACGGAAATCTTTTAACACCCAATGACACTCACAATATAGACCAGCAGCAACTTGCAGCCCACTGCCCCCATACCCTCAGCAGATATGTGCCTCCATTCATGGGCCACCCAACAGTGGGATGTTGCTAGGGTTTAGATTCAGTGCTTTTCCCACTTCTTTAGTTGCTCTCCAGCAAAGGATGACAGTCAGAATGCCACTAGGAAGCAGCGCTATCCTGGCACCCACAGTACAAGTGAAAGGGCCTCTTGACAAATTGCCCACAATGACTCACTGGACATCAGGAACTCACCATGTGTGGGGTCGTGGGTGCATGCCCCACGTTCATGTGTGCTGCAAAATTGAGTGGCCCTCAAAAAACATATTGCTCGTGATTGTGATCCTCAACAAAATTGTAGTGACACGGCTAAACCGAAAGCAGGCCAAGATTATGATTTAAGTCATGGGTTGATATTAACAACATACATTAAGGGCTCATTTTCTGACATAGCGCTCCCAGCTGGGAGCTTCTCCTGCTGGGACGGCATATCAGAAACTTGGGCGCACGCTGCATGTGGTTTTCTGACCATTAATTTAAATCAACAGATTGCCAACGGAAAGAAAAAAGTATACGTCAGCCCACGTAAAATCTGATTAACAACAGATTGTTCTTAATGCAGGAGTTCAGAAAAGTTCAAACTGCACCTTATGATCTGCTTGATTTGTGGTAAAATACTGTTTTCCAAGTTAACATTGTGAGTATTCATTAAATATTGATTGAATTCTTCAAAGAACATTTCATTGCCATCTTCATATTTCCCGTAATTCTTGGAGTATTCTTTCTGAATACAATGATTTGTCAGGTGACTGGTTTTGTCTTGAAAATCAGTGCTATTGTATGGTTCGGAGGAAGTCCGCAATACACCTTCCTTGTAGAGGTAAATGTTATACTGGTGGTCGAGGAGTACCCAGCTTCTGGAAACACAAGGGAAGAAAACACATTGTAAGGGTTTGGTATATCAGAACAGAGACATACAATATAAAGCAAGCTATCTACCACTCTTACCATTCCCAGTTTAATGCACTCTTCAATCTCTCCAGAAAGATTTTATGTAGTGCCTTTCATGACCTCAGGACATTCCGTAGCACTTTACAGCCAATTAAATACTTGAGAAGTTGCAATGTAGGAAACGTGGCAACCAATTTGCGCACAGCAAGGTCCCACAAATAGCAATGAGATAATGACCAGATTATCCGTTTTAGTGTTGTTGGTTGAGGAATAAATATTGGCCAGGACACCAGGGACAACTCCCCTGCTCTTTGAATAATGCCACAGGATCTCTTTACGTCCAGCTGAGGGGGCAGACGGGGCCACGGTTTAAAGTCTCATCTGAAAGACAGCACCTCGGAGAGTGAAGCACTCCCTCAGTACTGCACTACTGCCTAGATTTGGTGCTCAAGTTTCTGGAGTGGGACTTGAACTCACAACTTTCTGACTCGGAGGCGAAAGTGCTACCACTGAGCTACGACTGACAGAAGGCAGTAACTCTCACTAAAGTACAGTTCCACAAGTACCAACAGCCCTCCAGTAGCCATTCTTCATGTACAAACCTAAACAGTGTGTGACAGCAAGCTGATCAACTGCAGGAAGTATGCTAGTTGAGCCCAATCCCAAGTTCAACTGATGTCGACACATGCACTCTTTTCCATTAACAGTCACTGCACAGAAATCTAGAGCAGGACCCCTGACCAATATTTCCCCATCCTAATCTGGGGCACTGAAGCCATGTCTACTGGTCCCACCACTGCCCTGGAAAAGATTAGTTAACTCTGCCCAGACCAGGACTCAAACCATAGGGCTTACATCACTGCTGCCTAAGATCAGTTAACTAAAGACCAGACCAGTGAACAAATCTGGGACCTTCCTGGTCTGTATAGCTCAGTTTAAAAAAAAGTTGGGTATCTGAAACAAAAACAGAAAATGGTGAGAATTCATATCAGGTCAGTCAGTATCTATAAAGGGTTAATATTTAGGTTTAGCCCTGTCTCAGTTTTTGCACTAGAAACTGTAAACGCACAATCGCATCAATATGTAAACCAGTGCACAATTTAAAATAAACAATCCAGCACGGAACCATCAGCCATGATTAAACATTTAGTATGATATGCAGTCTCCTTCAGAGTCTCCTTAGCAATCTGAATTGTTTTAAACATTTCAATTATGTCATTCAAATATTTAAAACAAACTTTTGATCACTCCTCCTAATCGCTCCTCCTTTGGCTTTGTGTCCATTTTTGTCTGATTTATGCCTCTGTGAATTGCCTTGGGACTTTTTTTTCTACGTTAAAGGGGCTGAACAAATGCAAGTTGCTGTTGTTTCCTGAAGGACTCATCCACTTCCATTGCATCACTTTAGAGGAAGCCTCCACATATTCTGGATTAGTTTCTTTCTTTTGGATACTGGCTCAGGACCTAAATGCCTAATGCTGAGCTTCAAGGCTTAGAATATCAATCTATTTAAAAATCGTGTCCACATATTGTTTCATATGGTCTTTGGATGGCTTATGGCTGCAAACATATTAACCATGCCCTTCTTTCACTAACTGCTTTCTATTCAGAGTTGGAAGTTGACTTCCTCCAAGCTCCCCACCCCCCTCCTCATCATTTTCATCTGATTCTCATCCCTCATGACAACCTGCCACTTTTTCTCTTTCCATTTGCCAGACCATCCCATGGCCAAAAGCACGTTGTCAGGAACTGAGTGCTACGAGATGCAAGAGAACGGCCAGAATTCATCAGCTCATTACCTCCCCCTGAGAGAGCCAACTGGGAAGCTGCCATTTCAGAAACCACATGTGTAAACCCATGGCAGACAGGTGCAGCAACATGTGATGCTACCAGACATAATCTCATCTTTCCATAAATAACTCATCACTTTTTATTGGCAAGACTCTAACATTATATTATAAATGTGTAATGCGAGTAGCTCCTCTGGGAAATACAAAAGGGCTAAAAATATTACTCACCACTTTTTAATTTCAAAATTTAAAAAAATTAAAAAAGATTCACTGCCTTTCCACATTTCTATCTTTGTAAGTTTTTCAAATAACTTGCACGTTAAATGAAGAATCAGCTTAAAAGTGTCCACGTGTATAGAAAGCATGAACTGGGGAGAAGGGTGCTCCTCACTTCTCCTTGAATGCAAGTTTCAAGTTAGGAGCTCAATCAACACCAAACACATATCTGCACTACTGCCTGGTGTGACAGGAATATACAGTGCTGCTATACTGTTTGATGAGGGCGTGCCATATATTGAAACAATGTCTTGTTATGGTTGTGTATATTTTTTTTTTAAATCTACCTTAGTCAGAGTCAACACATGTTCAGTTCTGCTTCTTTAAAAAACAAAATATTTGTTAGCAGCCCATTCAGAATCCCAATGAAACTGGTCTTTGATTTTGGAAAGTTAAGACCTTTCATTTGATATGCTAAGTGATGATCCCAGGTGCTCACAATTATGTTTGTTGAATGACATCATCACTGTGCGACTCCTTTGCATGCAGATACAAAGGCGTCCTTTTGATAGAGTTGAGACAAGAATCTAGATTCTGTTTAAATATGTCAAGAATGTTTTTTCTTGTTTGAAGTACATCAAACATCATTACTCATTATTGCAATCTACTCAAAGCACATTTCTCTCTCTCTTTCTGATCATCTAACTTCACTGTTGACTATATATCTAAAAGCATCCGTTAAATCAGTTGCCATGGTAAATGCAGAGATCAAAGGGAAATGTACAATTTATGAATGGGAAGATTTTTGCAGTTGGATAGAGATCCCAGTGCAGGTCTCTGGAAGAGGGACAGTTCAAGAATTGGAAATGCAGTACTAGAGGAGTCTTTGATGGACTGCTTGTGATTTAAAACAGCAGTTTTCCAAATTCCGGAGAGCAGGGCTCTTAAGAGGATACAATAATCCCTCATGACCTTTGCTGCAAAAAATACCTGGGACTGACTATTACACGATGCAAAATTGTCTACTCTTAGTCCTGTTTGCTACACTTTAGTGCTTTTGAAATTATAAGTAAATACTGTTGTTTTTGGCCTTTAAAAGCTCTGATCTGTGTGGTAATATTCCATCTAAAAAGGTGACTGAAAATGTAGAACAACCTAATCTAAATTCTAGTAAGCATTTTACTGTAATTAGGGTAATAGTTAACTCGGGATAACGAGGGCAGAGCATGTAAAAAAAAAAATTCCAGATCACAAGGAATAAGGTCTGTTCATGGGAACTGCTATAAAACCACCAAAAAGCAAAAAGGGTACTGGAAAACTCCAAATCATAAGAGGGTTGAAGAAGGATCACTCCCACAATAGCGTCACTTCTGATCATGAGCTATTCGGCATTTCCCTGTAAATACAGATGAGGCAGTTTCTCACCTCCTACTCGATGTGCAGGATCAGAGCAATCGGAAGGAAGGAAGAGGGGGTAAAAAAGGTTTCAGAGCGCACGTTAAAAAAAACAGTTACAGTGCCTGTTTACCTAGGTGGTAAAGAACTTGCATTTACACGGCACTTTTTACATCCTTGGGACTCCCAAACTGCTTCACAGCCAATGGATTGCTTCTGAACAGTTGTTTTTGCATGCAATCATGGCAGCCAAACTGTGCATTGCAAGGCCCCATAAACCACAGAAAGAAGAATGACCTGATAATCTGTTTTGGTGGTGTTCACAGGGAGGAATGTAGGCCAGGACACTTGCTCTTCCTCAAAAAAGTGCCATAGGATCTATTACGTCTACCTGAACAGGCAAGTGAAGTTTCAGTTTAATATCTGATCCAAAAGGTGACACCTCCAACAATGCAGCACGCCCTTAGTACTGCACCGAAGTATCAGCCTAGATTATATGGTCAATTGGTGGAAAAGGACTTGAACCACAAACTTCTGACTTAGAGGCAAATGTGCTATCAACTGAGGCAAGCTGGCTTTAAATTAGCAACGGTGTAGCAGAGTGAACAGAACTGGCTCCCTTTACCTGATGTCAAATTTGCGATGTCCTGGTTCTAACAGTAAAGGTCTCTCAAGGTATTTCTGAATCACATGGACTTGTCCTTGATTATCTATGTAGTCTAACAATTCATTGGCATCAGAGGAGATAAAAATCCCAGCACCTGAAAAGAGACATTGATGTATAAATTCAATTGGAAACATATATCGGGTGTAGGCTCAGAATCACTATCTTTCTGATCAGGTAAAGAAAGAACTTGTACTTATACAGGCCTTTGATCATGTCCTTGGGATCTCTCAAAACACTCCACATCCAATTAGAGTATAGTCACCAATGTTATGACAGCCAATTTGCGCACAACGAGGCCCGTAGTTTAAAGTCCCACCTGATGGTACCTCCTAGAATGCAGCACTCTGTCAGTAATGCACTGACGTGTCAGTCTAGATTATATGCTTATACGAGGTAGCGTTTGAACACACAAGCTTCTCGGGAGACAAAAGTGCTACCAACTGAGCCATGGTGTCATTTAAAGTATTCAATAGATGGTAAGGTACTGTTTGCATCCCAAAGTGAGTGCCCGGGTGTAAACAAACAGCACGGTGCATAAATTCTTCATTACATTCCTTAGAAGAGAATCAGAAATAGGGAAGGAACAAACCTACTGCTACATGACATTTATCTTTTCAAAAGAAAGGCCACAGCAGACAGTAAAATGCTTCAGTAGGACTCTAAGATTAAAACACAGCACCAAATTATTCAACAGCATTTCAACTCAAAAGTCCTAAAATTAAAACAGAAAATTTAGCCTTGATGACTCAACAGGTAAACACGGCGTCAATTATGGTACTGAACTATACAGGTCAGAAATGTTCACGGTCTGATGCACAGTTAGCTGATCTTACCTACAATTAGTCTCAGTGCCTCAAGGGCTTGAGAGAGGGAAATAAAGGCCAGTGTTCTAATTCCTGATCACTAATCAGTGACTTCTACTCATTAGTGCACTGGTGTGAATGTTGGACAAACATTTATAGAGCACCTATAACATAGTTAAAAAGTCCTAAGGCACTTCACTGTTGAGGGTCAGACCCAAGGTGGAGAAGTAGGGGAGGTGGTCAAAGATACTGAGCAAGAGTTAGGTTTTAAGAATTTCTAAGGAGGAGAGATGTAGTCAGACAGAGGGATTGCAGGCAGGGGTGGGGGTGGGGTTCCAGAGTGTGGGGGTAAATGGCTGAAGGCTCTACTGCTGATTATATAGTGAATGGAGAGGAGAATGCAGAGTAGACCTGGATTGGAGGAGTGGAGGGTCCAAGTAATGATGTGGAGCTCTTGAATCAAGATAATTAATCAACTCTTATCATACCATACCTATCTAGGTGTTTTATTATCCCCCCTTTCAGGATGCTTCTAACATCCATAACTGATGTTAGGTTCAGTGCCCTGCAGTTCCTTAAATGCACAGTAAAGTGCTTTCTACATTTGTCAAACCATTCCCCTCTTCCCTCTCAAAGCAGCAATTTTCCAGCTCCCACACCAGCTATCCTTATGCCTTCCCTGATTAAGGTTGCCAAACTATGAATAATTTTGTGCTGTGGACTTGCACCCACCAGGAACTGAATTGAGACTGCCAAAACGATTTCACGTAGAACCCTTACAGCCTGCAGAGAGGTGGCTTTCATCCTACTGTCTAGACTGAATCTGGAATCTGATCCCAGCGGTTAAAGAGATTGTTCTATACACTGCACCATCCAGTTACCAAGTTCTTATGTAGCAGATATGTTAAAAATCCATAATTATTATTCCACAGTTGACCATCCCTAGGGCTTTACTAATAAATGCAACAGAATTGATTTAAATGTGTATTGATTTAAGTGTATAGATAAAGACAACCAGTCTAGTTGTGGAGCATGACTGCAAACAAATTGATTTAGTCCTACCACTCCATGTTGCAATGGCACAGTAAACAATGACAGACACTACAGAAATCATTTATTGCTTTATCGTGCAGGTAGCAAGTATAGTCCATACCTTTGGCACCTGCTGAAGATTTGGCTATCCACACGTTTTTCTCCCCATTCCCTTGTCTCTTGTGGTAGGATTCCAGGAATGCTTCCCGATCATCTGTCCTCGTGTTATTTCTTTGCGCTTTGATGCCATTCTTCACAGGAGTCACCGCGGTGTAGAGACCCGTGGGATAGATCACATAAGACTCAGGAAACCAGGTGCACGATTCCATCAGTTCTGGGATCGACTTGATGAGTCTATTTTGGAAAACATAAGTTGATTCATTGGAAAACAGTGAACTGTGAGCATAGTCAAACTGCACTTTAGAAAGAGAAACTTTCAATAAACCCCTTTAGTGGCACAGTCATCTACAAACACACCTGGACTCAGAGAGTCAAGACATTTATCATTCTAATCAGAAAACAGTCTTCATTCGACAAATAAATTAATCTCAAATGATACTTCCTCGCTGAATAAATCATAAGTTCTACAACATTAACTTCTTTTATGTCAATTTTCTTCCCTCCTCTCCCGACAGTGTTGACCTCTTGTTGGAGTACAATCTGCAAAATATTTCTCCAGCACCTTTGCCGATGTTCGGAGACAAGCCTAAGTTTTTTTTTGCCAAAGAAGATAGATTTAATTAGGATGGTGTTCAAGTTAGAAATAAAAGCCAAACTAGCAACACAAAGGTTTACTCAAGAAACACACATGGTATGTTACCTATCCTATACTGACTCTGATGGTTATTGTCCTGGACCTGCAATGCAAAGGTTATGAGTTCAAACTCCACTGTGGCAAGTTGTGAATCTGAGTTCAATAAATCTGGTATTGTGTGGGCTAGCAACAAAAAATGATCATGAAAGCGGTCGTAAAAACCCAACTGGTTCACTTAGGTCCTTCAGGGAAGGAATCTGCCTCCCCAACCAAATCTGATCTGTAAGTGACTCCATACTACGTGGTCGAGTCTTAATGCCTTCTGAAGTGGCCTTCAGGGCAGCCCGCCGCTACCTTCTTTGACCGTGCGGGCATCACGGCCATGGTCCACACGGACACACGCGCGCACGCACACAGAAATACACACACAAACTTTCCAGCAGTAATCACTGGCTAGCACTCGGGAGCAGGAATACAGTCTTCCCCAACCCACAGCATGCAGGCCAAGTGTAGCACTCCTACTGCTATTACAGCTAACTCAGCACAAACCAGGGATCACACCTGCATCTTTTCCTGTCTGTATTATTTTGTTCCAAATTGGACAGGCCATTTAATAACAGTGTCATGGGGGAAGAGAATAAAATGAAACATCATTTCAGCAAGAACAGTGAAGTCTGGATGATAAATCACTGGCCAGATAGCACTTGCACAAGATCATGTGGCAGATGGTTTGCAAAGTGTTAACAAGACAAAGCAGATACAGTCGGCTTATTACAAGCTTTCGAAGACCTTTTCCTGACAGGTACAATAACATTCACAATCAGTCCAATATCTTCCTCAGCTATTTAAAGGGTTTGCAAATAGGGAAAGACGTTCCTTTTGTTCAGACCACCTAGGAGTACAATGCAACTTTTGTTGTACAATGTGCAACACCAATTTAATAAAATGAAAGCATCTGGAACAGCCACATGCATCGAATTACATTCATGCTACTGTGCTAGTCTTTAGTTACAATATCATAGTAACTTGTTTGCAAACTTTAAAGTTTTGACAAATTTTTCTAAAATAGTTATCTAAAATATCATACACATAAGGATTGCTAACCGTTAGCTCCTCTTAATACTGGTAACCCTTTCGGCATGCTTACTAACTTTGAGGCTGTATATATCACAAGGATAAAGGGTTTGAGGTGAAATGAGAATTAACAAACAACGTCTACATAAAAGGTTTTCCCTACAGTGTTTTCATCAATCCCCATAAAGTACAGGTATGTGCCCACAAAATAATTTCAAAAAGTTCTGTGATTTTTTTTCCCCCACAGTACAATAGCCTGGGCTGCTAAATTTAAATAAGAAAGTATTGTACTTACTTGACTAACGAAGCCTTGCGGCACAGTTTGTCAGCGCCCCTATAATAGTTCACAAGCTGTGCGAGTCCTGGTTCATGACCTGCAATTAACCAGCAGAAGCACTATTATTAGAGCACGCATTGTTGTACTTAGCACTGTACAAAACCCATAACTCACCCTTACTTATAGGGGCCACATTGTATCTATAGGTGATCCTTGGTGTAGCCATACCAGCCCAGAAGAACCCAAGTTCCATTCCAGTTCTCAGCCAAGTTTCCTAATCTCAGCCAGGGCACGACCTCAGGATGTCCCAAAGCACTTTACAGCCAATGAAGTACTTTTTTTTTTAAGTGTAGTCACTGTTGTAATGTAGGAAATGCGGCAGCCAATTTACGCACAGCAAGCTCCCACAAACAGCAATGTGACATGGACCAGATAATCTGTTTGTGATGTTGGTCGAGGATTAAATATTGGCCAAGAGATCGCGGAGAACTCCCCTGCTCTTCTTCTAAAGAGCGCCGTGGGATCTTTTACGTCCGCCTGAGAGGGCAGACGGAGTTCCGGGTTTAATATCTCATCCGAAAGACGGCACCTCCGACAGGGCAGCACTCCCTCAGTACTGTGTAGTAATGAAAAGACATACAAATAGCTAGGAGGCTGAAAAAACATGGGGAGACCCCCCACACAAGAAAAAATAGGGCAAGGAGGAAATTTGGTGAGACAAATAAATAAATATCTACCGATACAGGAGGTCTGAAATGAAAACAATAAAATGCTGGAAGCACACAGTGGGTCTAGCAGTCCGGAAAAGAGAAGAAACAAAAAGCCGATATCCCAAGCTGTGTTCTAACGAAGGGTCTACATCCAACCCGCTTCCCCTCTCCCAGATGCCTACAGATCCACCTCGTCTCCCCAGCATCCCTGCTGGAAAGAGTGAAGGATATTGTTAAAGATTGAAATTACTAAAGTCGTGGGGACACACTAACCTGGATGCACTCCGGACAAATAAAGAAGGGGCAAAAAAATTAGATGGGATTCCCGCTTCTGATGACTATCCAATGAACCCCTTCTGGAGGTTGAATATCTACAGATAGTGGTTGATGCAGGATCGAGCTCGACTGTGATGCCTTGTTGTGATTAAATAGCCTACTAATGCTTACAGTCTGGTGTCAAATTAAGAATGTCCACATTGGTAAGGTCCTGTAAGGTTGACAGCCTCTTAGACCCCATACCCTCAATATCTTTAAGACGGGTGAGAGAAAACTGAAGAAAATCACGATAACCAGAAAAATGTTCTGTTTGCACTTTGAGTACATTATGACATTGGTTCTTCTCAGTAGTGTACAAATGGCTCCATAAAGCAGGCACCATGTGTAGTGAACTGCTGCATAAAACTTTACTATGCTGCACCCTGGGTATCTCCCAAATAGAAGATGTGTGTTCTGCATTTTGAGTCAGATGGGAGAAAGGTTCTGTCGAAGCGCAACTCTATGTACCTGAAGCAGTCCTTAAGAGTCAGTATCTGAAAGACTCTATAGGAATTGTTGGCCCATTGGGAAGGATTATGGAGGAAAGGGGTTAGAGAGGAATGAAAATAAATGAATTCTACAGAAAGTAATATTTTAGTATCCCCATGGGGCACACATTACACAGTAAACAGTATAGAGAAGGTAAAGGCTGAGCACGACTTCAAGTTATGCCATGAAAACAGGACAAGGTCCAACGGATTTGGAACGTGAGGAAATTCTTCTTCATATAAATAGTGAGTAATACTTGAAATGTACTCCAAGGTAGTGGAGATAAAAACCTTAGAATCATTTAACAGACAGTTGAACAGTGTGTTGGGATACAGTGGGGAAATGTTTTTTCTACATCGATGAACTAAGATGGCCAAATGGTCTTCCGTACTTTATTTTACAATCTCAAACACATGTACAAAGTAATCACACTTAGAAGTTCTGAATTACAGTTTAGATACTTTCCTTTAAATCAGTGTACTTTAGCGACTTTACTAGTAAATTCTCTCTTATTCTAGCAGTTTGCGCTGAATTATAAACATCACAGGTTTGCACAGGGTTATTAAGACTGGCAGACTTAGGTTTGGTGAGCTCTGGAACTACATGACTGCTAGATCCTACAGAGGGGACACAGTGGCGTGGAGGTCAGGACAGGCCAGCCAGGATGGAATCTGTACTCTTCTATTCCATCCCTCACACATCATATTGGCAATAACTATGCTAATTGAGATGATCTCTCACCTAAAGTATGACAGTAGACATTTTTGTCTCAGATGGGTTTTTTGGAATGGGGCAAAAAGAGAGAAAAATTTAGATAAGGTATTCTAGCTGAGAGGTGAAGGATCCACTAGTTCATATCATTTTGTTTCCTTTTTAAACAAGTTTCTTAAAAAGTCACTTATATATCAACTCCTCCTTTCTTAAACTGCAGGAGGCTCTGTAATAGCTTGGGCAGGTGTCCGCTTCTCGACTTCTGTCAGTGCTGCCTGAGTCAGCTACTAGGAAGTGCGGTCAATGTAAATTCATCCTTCTGGTTTTTTTTTGCTCTCCCTCTCACTTCTCCAGAGGAGCAACTTCCCTCCCTCTCATCACCCTGCACCCCCCCCCCCCCAACTCTCAATAACAGTCAAGATCAGAAACTTGCTGTGTGGGTACTAGAAGATTAAAAGCCAAGTCCTACCATTCCTGTCATAGAGTGCAATGCAGCAACACCACTCTGCCCCACCCATTAGGGTAACGTGGAACTCTTCCAGCACTATTCCCTACCAGTCACAAAGCTAGGAAGTAGCAACGAAGGGATTGATGTCATTGATTTTGTGAAACACGGATGCATAACATAACATATTCATGGCAAATTGCTGGCCAGCCCTGACCCAGCAGCTTGGCATACTACAATGTATGCGTTGCAACATTTAAACATCTGCCACCACCAACTCACATGCAGCAGGCCAAGTAATGGAGGTTACTGAAGCTCCCTGCAAAAACACACACACACAAATAACCCATACAGATGGATCCTCTCCCAATGCCTCGGTACCTCTTAGACGAAAGCGTACTGCACCTACAAGGTTCTGCATCATGAGGGCGGTCTGTGTTCAATTTTACAGCACAAGTATGAATTTTTATTACGTCTGTTGGAAGAGTTGTGCCCGAAATGTTAACCTATCTTTCTCATTCAGATGCCAACTGACATGCGGCACATCTCCAGCTTTTATTATAAACTGTCATTCTTCATAACCCCATTAATGTTAATTATTCTATTACATTATTCATAATCAGAATTCAAGAACTTGTGAAGCTGTACCTTTCAAACCCTCTACCAAAGCTAAAAGAGACCTGAGCCTAGGGGGAAGGAACAGGAAGGGAGGGGAATGAAGCCGCATTTCCATCTTCTATCATAAATGTTGGTAGTGACGTTACTTAAAGCGACCTGCATGTGCAAGATAGGGAGAAGGGGGGGGGGGGGGGGGCGGGAAGGGAGGGGAATGAAGCAACATTTCCATCTTCTATCATAAATATTGGTAGTGACGTTACTTAAAGCAACCTGCATGTGCAAGATAAGGTCTTGGAAAAAAGTGACTGTAAGGGCCAAAGGGACCAGACATTTGGTAGGGAGAGGAGATGTTGTGCCCCTGCAATAGCCTGCTGACATTCACCGTCAAAGCTCATACATAAATAAATGGCACTTGGGCAAGGCACTGGAAGATAACTGGCACTTGTTCAACTGTATCCCTGTGAGGAGTCAAAGCTTTCAGGAGGGGGGGGGGGGGGGGGGGAGAAAATTGGCACAAAAAAAACTGAATTGCTCCATACAAATAGTATATAAATAATGCTAGAAGTGCATTTACATAAATATTTACCGAAATACGTTGCTTGAAAACAGATTCGTTCTGGAGGCTTACAATGGAGAAACAAAAGTTCAGCAGATATCACTGCATGACTTGCTGTAATTGTACAGCAGAGGTGTAAAACTGTTCAAATTTGCTTTAACTTGTTTAAAGTCTTAACAAAAAAATGGTTGCTCCCTTTTCTCCTCCAGTTAAATTGAATAAAATATTATAAACTTTATTAGGCATTATAGAAAAAAAACAAAAGAAAATTCTAGAGCCAAATAATTTAATAGCGGAGAGAGCTTGATCCTGTAGATTTGGTGCAATGAAGGTTTAAATCCCCTGGGTCCTGGTTATGGATAATGTAATAGAATACATTACAGATAAACATTAAGGCCACCCCACCGAGATGTGCTTGAGGGACAGAGCGAGAGAGAGAGAGAGAGCAGGACACCGCCCAGATCTGCAATGCAAACCTACACTGATCTGGAGATGCCGGTGATGGACTGGGGTTAACAATTGTAAACAATTTTACAACACCAAGTTATAGTCCAACGATTTTATTTTTAATCCCACAAGCTTTCGGGGGCTTTCCCCTTCCTCAGGCGGTGTGGAAGTGACAATCTGGAGATGACAGATCACAAACCCCCTCCCAATGAGGAGACACACACACTCAAAAAATGATTTAAAACCATCTCCAAACAACAAAACAAGACGATGCAGGCAAATTCCCTCCCTCATAAGCAGGTCTTACCCAAGGTCCCGAAAGGCAGCTTGTTCCTCTCCCCCAGCATCAGGTTGAACCTGGGGTTGTCCCTCTTGAGTCTCCGCCATTGACCCGTGGAGATCAGCACTTTGCCCACTTCGGTGTAGATGGAGCTGTTTCGATCCCGGACCACAAACGTGAACATAATAGAAACGGGAGACCTGGCACCGGCTAGCACCTCCACACCCACCGGGCACTTACTGCCACTCACACACACTGGGCACTAACTAGCAGCCCTACAACAGGCTCTAACTAGCAACCCCACTGAGTACTAACTAGCAACCCTACTGAGTACTAACTAGCAACCCCACTGAGTACTAACTAGCAACCCCACTGAGTACTAACCAGCACCCCCCCCCCCCAACAACAGGCACTGACTGGCACCCACCCCGCCCTGGGCACTGGCTGGCACTCCCTCAGCCGCACCACTTGTTATTAACACCGGACAGCAATGCTCCCTCGCACTGAGCTCTGTGAAAGAGGCCGAAGCCGAGCCGGGGTCCTGGTCAGTGGGCTGGGGATCAGGCACTGGGAGGAGCGGGGCGACTCCTCCCGGTTCTCAGAGGGGCGGGTCTTCTCTTTGGTTTATTTACTCTTCTTTGTTTGCCGAGTTGCTTGCCGTTGCAGTCCGCTCTCGGGTCTAGTGCCGGGGGCTCCGTGTCGGCCGTGCGGCAGTTACTGCCGGTCCCATTCTCGGCGCGGCTCGGCTCGGCTCGGCGTGGCCCTGACCCTGCTCGGCTCGGCTCAGGCTGCGGCTTCTCCTTCTCCTTCTCCTCCCGGTCTCAGCTTCATTCTTCTCGCCGCAGCTGACGCCTCACATCGATCTGAACAAGGGGAGAGGCGTCGCGTTGCGACGCACTTTGCGCATGCGTCCAGTGTCGCCCGCCCGCCCAAAGCATTCTGGTAATTGTGGTTTTACGCAACGCAGACGAAAACTACGACTCCCAGAATGCAACGGACAGGGTCAGGCTTCCCACGTGGGTGCTGGCACAGATGGGCCAAGTTTCAGAAATGTTGGAATTGTAGCGTGTCCCAGAGGAAACTGTGGGGATGGTGCACAGGATTATCCAATTGGTGTGATATCATAGTAGGTACAGCACAGGAGGAGGCCATTCGGCCCATGGTGCCTGTGCCAGCTCTTTGAAAGAGCTGCCCAATTAATCCCATTCCCCTGCTCTTTCCCCATAGCCCTGGAAATGTTTTCCTTTCAACTATTTATCTAATTCCCTTTTGATGCTGAGAGGTTTTTTCCCATGGCTGGAGAGTCTAGAACTAGGGGGCATGGTTGCAGGATAAGGGGTGGGCCATTTAACACAGAGATGAGGAGGAATTTCTTCACTCAGAGGGTTGTGAATCTTTGGAATTCTCTACCCCAGAGAGCTGTGGATGCTGAGTCGTTGAATATATTCAAGGCTGAGATAGACAGATTTCTGGGATCCAGGGGAATCAACGGGTATGGAGATCGGACAGGAAAGTGGAGTTGATCAGCCATGATCTGATTGAATGGCGGAGCAGGCTCGAGGGGCCATGTGACCTACTTCTATTTCTTATGTTCTTTTGAAAGTTGCTATTGAATCTGCTTCCATCACTCTTTCAGGATCCAGATCATTACGACTCACGTAAAAAAATGTTTCTGCATGTCACCTCTGTCTCTTTTGCCGACCACCTTAAATGCAAGTTGTTGTTGATGAAAACACTGCACAGAATGGTCCTGGGATCTTGGAGCATTGGTAGAGCTGCCAATCCTCCAAAAGTCTTCCAGGATTAAAGATTAATTTCCTGGACGCTGCTGGGAGTTTACCCGGGAGAAAAGTCATAGCGGCATTATTTGTGTGGGTTTTTTTCATTTTCTTTGAACACTTTTGTTTATTAGTTTAAAAATATTGGAGATGGGTTGGGGGGGAGGCTGTTTTGACTCACAGCCAAGAATCATCCATACGGGTAACAAAGAGTCTGATCGCTTTCCAATTGGCGTGGAAAAGTGGTGCACAGTGAAGATGGATGTGTCGGGCATCCAATGGCGGGAGCATGCAGGTGGGGTGGTTGGAGGTGAAAGAATTTTCAGTGATTTTATGGACATTGCAATTTACAGTGGAAAAAAGCTGACACAGAAGAGCGACAAAACAATGATAACAGGAAGTAACATTTTGTAGATAAGAAGAGTGCAGAAATTAAAAGGGCAAGGGAATGGGACTAGGTGGTTAGATCTTTGAGAGAGCCAGTACAGGTGCAATGGGATAAGCAGTCTCCTGTGCTGTAGTGAAAAAAGCCCAAGTTTCTTCTAGATCCTCTTATTATGGTATAATCTTAGTGAAAATAGAAAAAGCTACCCATTCTGAGTTGCAGCCTTACTTTGCAAGCAGCAACATGAACTTCTGCATTGGACTTGTACTTGCAGTGCCATTGGGCAGATTTTTTTTGGAAACGACTATTTTTACAAGCAAAACATTTTAGCCTGATTTTTTTAAAATTCATTTTCAGGATGTGGGTGTCACTGGCAAGGCTGGCATTTATTGCACATTCCTAGTTGCCCTTGAGATGGCAGTCTACGTAGTGGAGGTGCTCCCACAATACTGTAGGTAGGGAGTTCCAGAATTTTGACCCAACGACAATGAAGGAATGACAAATCAGGATGTTGTGTGACTTGGAGGGGAAAGTGGGGGTGATGGTGTTCCCATGCACCTGCTGCCCTTGTCCTTCATGTCTCACGAATTTGATTGAGTTTTTTGAAGGGGTAACCAAGAAGATAGATGAGGGCTGTGCAGTGGACGTGGTCTACATGGACTTCAGCAAAGCCTTTGACAAGGTACCGCATGGTAGGTTGTTGCATAAGGTTAAATCTCATGGGATCCAAGGTGAGGTAGCCAATTGGATACAAAATTGGCTTGACGACAGAAGACAGAGGGTGGTTGTAGAGGGTTGTTTTTCAAACTGGATGCCTGTGTCCAGCGGTGTGCCTCAGGGATCGGTGCTGGGTCCGCTGTTATTTGTTATTTATATTAATGATTTGGATGAGAATTTAGGAGGCATGGTTAGTAAGTTTGCAGATGACACCATGATTGGTGGCATTGTGGACAGTGAAGAAGGTTATCTAGGATTGCAACGGGATCTTGATAAATTGGGCCAGTGGGCCGATGAATGGCAGATGGAGTTTAATTTAGATAAATGTGAGGTGATGCATTTTGGTAGATCGAATCGGGCCAGGACCTACTCCGTTAATGGTAGGGCGTTGGGGAGAGTTATAGAACAAAGAGATTTAGGAGTACAGGTTCATAGCTCCTTGAAAGTGGAGTCACAGGTGGATAGGGTGGTGAAGAAGGCATTCAGCATGCTTGGTTTCATTGGTCAGAACATTGAATGCAGGAGTTGGGATGTCTTGTTGAAGTTGTACAGGACATTGGTGAGGCCACACTTGGAGTACTGTGTACAGTTCTGGTCACCCTATTATAGAAAGGATATTATTAAACTAGAAAGAGTGCAGAAAAGATTTACTAGGATGCTACCGGGACTTGATGGTTTGACTTATAGGGAGAGGTTAGACAGACTGGGACTTTTTTCCCTGGAGAGTAGGAGGTTAAGGGGTGATCTTATAGAAGTCTATAAAATAATGAGGGGCATAGATAAGGTAGATAGTCAAAATCTTTTCCCAAAGGTAGGGGAGTCTATAACGAGGGGGCATAGATTTAAGGTGAGAGGGGAGAGATACAAAAGGGTCCAGAGGGGCAATTTTTTCACTCAAAGGGTGGTGAGTGTCTGGAACGAGCTGCCAGAGGCAGTAGTAGAGGCGGGTACAATTTTGTCTTTTAAAAAGCATTTGGATAGTTACATGGGTAAGATGGGTATAGATGGATATGGGCCAAGTGCAGGAAATTGGGACTAGCTTAGTGGTATAAACTGGGCGACATGGACATGTTGGGCCGAAGGGCCTGTTTCCATGTTGTAACTTCTATGATTCTATGATTCTATGGAGGTCACAGGTTTGGGAGGGAGGTGCTGCCAAAGAAGCCTTGGCGAATTGCTGCAATGCATCCTGTAGATAGTACAAGGATGGTGGAGGGAATGGATGTTTAAGCCAGTGGATAGGGTGCCGATCAAGCTGACTGCTTTGTCCTGGATAGGATACAAACTATCATCTGCTATATTACCGTAAAACTAAAAAAAAACTGGCAGTGACCTCTGAACTTGAAGATCAGAAGTGCACAAAAGTGTTGTACAACAGGAGAAACACCTTCTAGTGATCTACATAAAAGCTGCTCGATACCTACCACAAAAATCAACTAGGTACAGAATGAACACAAACAAAAAACGGTAACAAAACTGATCCTAACCGTAAACAGGATGAGCTATGAAAAAAGATCAGAAAGTGCAGCCAGATTATTTCTTCAAAGTAAACCAAGAGAATAGGACCGGAGGACATAAATTAAAGTTAGTGGGCGTAAGCTTAGAGCAGAACCCGAAAAAATGCATTCATTCAGAGTGATAAATGTTTGAAGTAATCAATACTTTCTAAAAATTGTTTTTTTTTTGGATACAGCACAATTGGATGCATGATGGTAGGGTTAATATAGGGATAAACTCCGATGGGCCAAAAGTTATTCTCTTATCTCTGATTTATGTTCTTCTTTCTGAACTAATAAGGTCGGAATATGATACATTGGATACAATGAGGGTCAGTATGTTTTCTGTTTCCACTCACGAAATGTGATAGTAAATGCAACAAAATACGGACGATATTCCCAGTTTAAGAGGATGAGCTAAGGATTCGTGACTGACTGGATTGTTTATTGTTTGCACCGCTGCAGAAGTAGTTTCTTTTTGTAAATTTTGGTTGGATATACAATACCACAATAGCTGGGGGCAGAGAAATATAAATGATTTGCGATGTTAACGTTAACATAACTTCCTAACATTCACTAGCCAGTTTTACCTTTGATTATGAAAGTGGGACTAATTGGATAGCTCTTTCGAAGAACCGGCACAGGCATGATGGGCCCAATGGCCTCCTTCTGTGCTGTCGGATTCTAAGTGCTGCTGGAGCTGGCTGCCTGGACCAAACATGACTAGCTAAGAAGATGGAAATAAGCACAGTAAATGGGCGAAACATATTTGAACTACAAAACGACTGACAAAAAAATAGAGCTTTCATCCTGCACTATTTACCTTATGATCCCACTGACAGAAGTGTCTAAATAACACACACACACACACACACACCAGCTCTCTTTAACTATTGTACCCAGTGCTGCAGCGCTCTGGCTGTCGTGCGTTGGCGCGGCCTCTCCCGGATCATTGCCTCTCAGAACGTAGCCCGGAGTCGTGAGACAGGGTCAATGGCGGTTGCTAAGAGACGGGAACGCGCTGCCAACACAGGGTTCGATCCGGACCTCCGGCTTCGGGTGCACTTCATTGAAAAGCGCGGACCTTTCCCCCGCGTCCTCGTCCAAAGGGGGCTGCCTCGCTGCCACATTCCCAAAATTTCGGTACTCTTCACGGATTTTAAGGTAAGAGGAAGAGTGAGAGCTGTAGCGTCAGGTCTGTCACTGTATGTACCGTGCGTCGATCGCCTGCAAAATGTGTGCCCCATTTATTGTGTCCGACCAGTTATCAGATTGACACAATGCATTTGACCATTAATTATGGAAAAGCTCAGCAAGTGAGGCAGCATCTGTGGAGAAAGAAACAGAGTTAAACGTTCAGGTCGAAAGCCTTCAGCCAGAACTGGAAGATAAGAAGTAAGAGATGGGAGCAAGAGCAGGCCATTTGGCCTTGGAGCCTGCTCCACCATTCAATGAGATCATGGCTGATCTGATTCTGGCCTCAACTCCACCTTCCCGCCTGTTTCCCATATCCTTTGACTCCCTTGCTGATCAAAAATTTGTCTAACTCAGCCTTGAATATATTCAATGACTCAGCCTCCATGCTCTTTGGGGCAAAGAATTCCAAAGGTTCACAACCCTCTGAGAGAAGAAATTTCCCTCATCTCTGTCTTAAATGGGTGATCCCTTATTCTGAGACTATGCCCCCTAGTTCTAGATTCCCCTATGAGGGGAAACATCCTCTCAACATTTACCCTATCCAGCCCCCTCAGAATCTTATATGTTTCAATAATTCTTCTAAATTCCAGTGAGTATAGGCCCAACCTGCTTAATCTTTCCTCATAAGAAAACCCTTCCATACCCAGAATCAACCTAGTGAACCTTCTCTGAACCGCCTCCAATGCAAGTATATGTTTCCATATATAAGGGGATCAAAACTGTACGCAGTACTCCAGGTGTGGTCTCACCTGCACCCTGTACCTGCTTTTATACTGTATCCTCCTTGAAATAAAGGCCAATATTCCATTTGCCTTCCCAATTACCTACTCCACCTGTATGCTAACTTTTTGTGTTTCATGTACAAGGACACCCAAATCTCTCTGTACTGCAACATTCTGTAGTCTTTCTCCATTTATATAATATTTTGCTTTTTTATTCTTCCTACCAAAGTGGATGACTTCACATTTTCCCACATTATACTCCATCTGCCAAATTTTTTTCCCACTCGCTTAACCTGTCAATATCCTTTTGCAGACACTTTGTGTCCTCCTCACAACTTACTTTTCCACCTATCTTTCTATCATCAGCAAATGGTAGTGGTTGTTGGAGGCCAATCATCTCAGCCCCAGGGCATTGCTGCAGGAGTTCCTCAGGGCAGTGTCCTCGGCCCAACCATCTTCAGCTGCTTCATCAATGACCTTCCCTCCATCATAAGGTCAGAAATGGGGATGTTCGCTGATGACTGCACAGTGTTCAGTTCCATTCGCAACCCCTCAGATAATGAAGCAGTCCGAGCCTGCATGCAGCAAGACCTGGACAACATCCAGGCTTGGGCTCATAAGTGGCAAGTAACATTCGCGCCAGATAAGTGCCAGGCAATGACAATCTCCAACAAGAGAGAGTCTAACCACCTCCCCTTGACATTCAACGGCATTACCATCGCCGAATCCCCCACCATCAACATCCTGGGGGTCACCATTGACCAGAAACTTAACTGGACCAGCCATATAAATACTGTGGCTACAAGAGCAGGTCAGAGGCTGGGTATTCTGCGGCGAGTGACTCACCTCCTGACTCCCCAAAGCCTTTCCACCATCTACAAGGCACAAGTCAGGAGTGCGATGGAATACTCTCCACTTGCCTGGATGAGTGCAGCTCCAACAACACTCAAGAAGCTCGACACCATCCAAGATAAAGCAGCCCGCTTGATTGGCACCCCATCCACCACCCTAAACATTCACTCCCTTCACCACCGGCGCACTGTGGCTGCAGTGTGCACCATCCACAGGATGCACTGCAGCAACTCGCCAAGGCTTCTTCGACAGCACCTCCCAAACCCGCGACCTCTACCACCTAGAAGGACAAGAGCAGCAGGCACATGGGAACAACACCACCTGCACGTTCCCCTCCAAGTCACACACCATCCCGACTTGGAAATATATCGCCGTTCCTTCATTGTCGCTGGGTCAAAATCCTGGAACTCCCTTCCTAACAACACTGTGGGAGAACCGTCACCACATGGACTGCAGCGGTTCAAGAAGGCGGCTCACCACCACCTTCTCGAGGGCAATAAATGCCGGCCTTGCCAGCGACGCCCACATCCCGTGAACGAATTTTAAAAAAAATTTGGCCAAAGTATACTCGCTTCCTTCCTCCAACTCATTGATATATATTGTAAATAGTTGAGGCCCCAGCACTGATCCCTGCGGCACCCCACTAGTTACAGATTGCCCCTTTATCCCGACTCTCTGTTTTCTGTTCGTTAGCCAATCCTCTATCCATGCTAATATATTACCCCCATTTATATAATATTTTGCTTTTTTATTCTTCCTACCAAAGTGGATGACTTCACATTTTCCCACATTATACTCCATCTGCCAATTTTTTTCCCACTCACTTAATTTATCTATATCCTTTTGCAGACACTTTGAGCTGTTGCCTTGTGCAGTAACCTTTTATGTGGCACCTTATCAAATGCCTTTTGGAAATACAAATACACTACATCTACTGGTTCCCCTTTATCCACCCTGCTCGTTACTTCCTCAAAGAACACTAATAAATTTGTCAAACATGATTTCCCTTTCATAAAACCATGTTGACTCTCCTTGGTTTTATTTTGAGTCTCAAAATGTCCTGCTACTATTTCCTTAATAGTTGATTCTAGCATTTTCCCAATGACAGATGTTGGGCTAACTGGTCTATGGTTACCTGCTTTCTGTCTCCCTCCTTTCTTGAATAGGGGCGCTACATTTTTGATTTTTCAATCTGCTGGGACCTTACCAGAATCTAGTGAATTTTGGAAGATTACAACCAATGCATCCACTATCTCTGTAGCCACTTCTTTTAAGACCCGCGGATGCAAGCCATCAGGTCCAGGGGACTTGTCAGCCTTTAGACCCATTAGTTTACCTAGTACTTTTTCTCTAGTGATAGTGATTGTTTTTAGTTCCTCCCTCCCCTTTGCCCCTTGATTTTCTACTATTATTGGTATGTTATTAGTGTCTTCTACTGTGAAGACAGATACAAAATATCTGTTCAATGTCTCTGCCATTTCCTTGTTTTCCATTATTATTTCCCCAGTCTCATCCTCTAAGGGACCTTTACTTACTTTAGCTACTCTCTTCCTTTTTATATAACTTGTAAAAGTTCTTTCTCTCAGTTTTTATATTTCTTGCTAGTTTACTCTCATAATCTATTTTCTCCCTCTTTATTATTTTTTTAGATGTTAAAGTGTTAAAGTTTTTAAACAAGTACGGAGCAAGGGAAAGGCGGGGGGGGGCGGTTTGGGAAGGGGAGGAAAGAACAAAAGGGAAGGTCTGTGATAGGGTAGAGGGCAAGAGTGATTAAATGACAAAAGGGATGATCATGCAAGGCAAGGAGGGTGGTAACGGGACAAGTAAACAAAAGATCGGTCTACAGTAGCTGTGAATGGCAACAGCAGAACCATTACCAGCACTTGCTGTCTGAAAAAATGGGAGCAGTGGTTATGATCTGAAGTTATTGAAATCAATGTTGAGTCCAGAAGGTTGTAAAGTGCCTAAACGAAAGGTGAGGTTCTGTTCCTCAAGCTTACGTTGAGCATCATTGGAATAGTGTAAGAGGCCGAGGGCAGAGAGGTCAGAGTGGGATTGGGATGGGGAATTAAAATGGCAAGCGACCGGCAGGTCAGGGTCACGCTTGCAGACAGAGCGGAGATGTTCAGCAAACTGCGTTTGTTCTCCCCAGTGTAGAGGAGACCGCATTGTGAGCAGTGAATACAGTATACTAAATAGGAAGAAGTACAAGTAAACGGCTGTTTCATCTGGAAGGAGTGTTTGGGACCCTGGACGGTGAGAAGGGAGGAGGCGAAGGGCCATTCCGAAGGGACCGTTTCCTCCTTGACACCCTGGTCCACTCTTCCATCACCCCCAACACCCGTTCTTCTCCCCACGGCACCTTCCCGTGCGAGCGCAGGAGATGCTACACCTGCCCCTTCACATTTTAAACATTTATATTAATTAAGGCCTTTGGCTATCAAACCCATGAACCCACAAGCCTTATCAGGATTTTCTGCCTTTAAGAACTGAAATCAGGAAGCACTTTTCAAACAAACTGTAGTGGAAATCTGGAATTCACTCTCCCAAAAGGCTGTGGATGCTGGGTCAATTGAAATTTTCGAGATCGATAGACTTTTGTCAGGTAAGAGTATCAAGGGATATGGAGCAAAGGCAGGTAAAAGGAGTTGAGGTACAGATCAGCCATGATTTCATTGAATGGCAGAACAGGCTCAAGGAGCTGAATGGCCTACTCCTGTTCCTAGGTTCTTATATAAATTTCTTCACTGTCCTTAGTCCTGTGACCGATGGGCACCATAGGGAATTTGATTTTGATTGTCCTCAACCTTACCACCTTGATTTGATTTGAATTTGGGTGGACCAACTCCAATTGCACCCTGCAAATTCTAAGAGGCACTTAATTGTGTCCCTGTGGGGTTAGGCTTACAAACCTCAGCTGGAAACATGTTACATACTCAAAAGTCTTTCCATGACCTCCTTACAGCCTAAGTAGGTCAGCCTTACACCCAATGTAATGTAGGTTCTTCATTCAAAATATGTCTCCTTCACAATCTACAGGCTTCATGTTCCAATATTCATAACCTTACATTTATCCATGTTAAATTTTATCTGGCTTACCTAAACCAGATTAATTGACACAGCCTTAGTTCACTGTCCTTAGTTCACAACGGTCATCACATGTTTGACTTCAGTCACCTGGAAGTGAACTTAGTTCACTTCCAGGTGACTGAACACAAACATGTGATGTCCGTTGTCTCACTGGATGTCCCTGTGACCGATGGGCACCATAGGGAATTTGATTTTGATTGTCCTCAACCTTACCACCTTGATTTGATTTGAATTTGGGTGGACCAACTCCAATTGCACCCTGCAAATTCTAAGAGGCACTTAATTGTGTCCCTGTGGGGTTAGGCTTACAAACCTCAGCTGGAAACATGTTACATACTCGAAAGTCTTTCCATGACCTCCTTACAGCCTAAGTAGGTCAGCCTTACACCCAATGTAATGTAGGTTCTTCATTCAAAATATGTCTCCTTCACAATCTACAGGCTTCATGTTCCAATATTCATAACCTTACATTTATCCATGTTAAATTTTATCTGGCTTACCTAAACCAGATTAATTGACACAGCTTTCAATGAATACTATCAGTCTTAACTTATACTTGCCACCTGATCATATAGTTTTGTGTCAACCACCTACCTGTCGGTCAGCGATGATACATTGGATGGGAAATACCTAGGAAAGAAGTAATTAAGGTATATTTTCTTTTTAAAAGAAGTCTGGAAAATGATGTGCTCTTGCTATAGCTCACTACACGTTATTTTGCATGTGCAAATGATCAATGCTGCTCTAGACCTTCCGTGACTGGTGGGCACCACATGGAATAGAGTGTCTGGTGGACACAAATAATTATGTTATGACTTAGATTTACAAGTTCCCCTTTTGTTTAAATTAGACTTTATGTTTGAATTATTATATTAGTTGTTCCTCCTCACGAGAGGTCACTTGTAGATTTGTTTTCCTGTTGATGACACTGAGGCAACCCAGTGTCACTCTTATTGTTCAACTAAAATAGGCACGTTGCTGGAGACAAATAGCTTCTTATAATAAATTTGTTTCTACCTGTCTAGGCTTATGTGAATGGCATCCTTTTCTCAGAATGGGATTGGTGCTCTAATCAAGACCACAAGCACTGAAAGAATCATAGCACCTATTGCTGCTCAAGTGTCCCATTTGATTATCCTAAGTGAATGTAGAAATATAGATGATGAAAAATTCTCTGATCTAGAACCAGCAGCCAAGGAAGTGGCCAAGGTAACTGACAAACTTGTTAATGCTGCAAAACGGTAAGTCCCTGGCACGTCAATGGGAGCAGGGATGCTGCCATATTTGTGTTAGGCTTTCTTCATAAATCACAGATGCCAAAGTCACAAGAGTTATTTAGACCTGCTTCATGAATGTGATAACAAAAATTCGCATCAATCCCATTCCAATCAAGTATTCTGATTGTAAAGCTCTCCCAATGTCTTGCCTTCAGCTGCCTAGGCCCTAAGCTCTGGAATTCCCTCACTAAACCTCTCAGCCTCTCTACCTCTCTCTCCTCCTTTAAGACACTCCTTAAAACCTAACTCTTTGACCAAGCTTTTGGTCACCTGTCCTAATATCTCCTTATGTGGCTCAGTGTCAAATTTTGTTTGATAATCGCTCCTGTGAAGCGCCTTGGGATGTTTTGCTTCGTTAAAGGCGCTACATAAATGAAAGTTGTTGTTGTTGTTAGGTAAAGGCACCTCTCAGAGTGGTTCTGAGCCACACAGACCAGGATTGACCGGACCAGGTTTGATCTTGGTTTTGTGCAGAGTTAGCTGATTTCAGCTAAGGCTTTAGTAAGGAATGTCACAATGGACCTTGGCATCCCTGGGGTGGGGTGAGGAAAGATCAGCTAGGGGTTCCTGTCCTGATTGCTATCCAATGACCACTGATGGGAAGTTTGGGTAAGAACAGGATTCCGCTGTGATGCCCCACCTGGTTAAGTAGATTCCTGATACTCACATACAAAGAATGACCACTTTGATGAGGTACAAGGGGCTGTCCAGTGGCTGCATAAAACAATACTCCCAGGAGAGGAGGAGCAAAGAAAAGAAAACATTAGGGTGGGAGGAGTCCTTTAATTTACAACGGTATTTTTTTAATAAATGGAGTTAAGATACTGATCGGCCATGATCTAATTTATGGTGGAACAGGCTTAGGGGGCTAAATAGCCTACTCCTGTTCCTATGTTTCTATATCCAGTTTTGAAAGAAGATGTTTTTGTTTAGAATTTCGCTGTACATTGGTTGAGATTATTTTCACACAAGCACAGTGGTCTTTAATTGTGAGCGATCTACCAAGTGACAGGTGCACAATGTGGCCACAGCAGCCATGTGGTGTATAGAATGACAGAAGATTTATGGCCTGGTTTTCTTTTGGAACAATTATTGGACTATTTTTTTTTGTTCTTTGCATTGTCTAAACACTGCCATGCTGTTGGGTGTGTTGTGAAGTGCAGCTGCCTCTGCACTTCACAACACCCAACTGTTGCTGCTTTTGTTTTATTCACCTGTCAGGTGTTTTCAGAACAAAATAATAGCCTGTTTGTAATTCACCTCACTGAAACATTATTTTTTTGTACCTCACCAACAGTGTGAAACATCCACAGCAGTTGGTGGCTGTTCTGAGTAAGGTGAAAAATATTCTCTGCAAAACACCATCAGAGGAAGTAATGAAGGTAGACTGTATGCAATACAATTTTTCCTACAATTGCCTGTGGGTGATATGGAGGAAATAACTCACGGTTTTAATTCCCTTCTTTTGAAGCATTATATTTTTCAATTTGTCCATACAATTACTTAGACACACAGGATAACAAAGAACCTGAGATACAGACAACAGTTTACCAAGAAAGTATAATGATACAAATTAATGGGTTATGAGCCCTAAAGGATTTTCAATGGATCTTAGTTGCTGGTTGAGCAGCATATAGTTTCTTTACATTATATGTGAGGATATTGCATTAGAGACATGTAAGATTGCACATCACTGACCTGAAGAGAATGATCCATGACACCTTATGTGAAATTACAGTTTGAACCGCCAAACGAGATATCTCAAATCATATGATGATGATTCTATGTCCATATATAATATAATTAATATACTATAATATAATATAACATATACTCATGCAGTGAATTGACAGCAACTGTCCTCTCATTTGCAAATGCTAACTTATTTCTGTGTTTTTTTGGTTTCAACGATGAATCCTATTTGTAGTAGATTTAACTTTCTTTGCATTACTAGATTTGTGGAAGACTCTGATGATGGTCTGCTCAAAAGCGAAATGGGCCTGGCGTTAGAATTTGCTGCAGTGTCCGGAAAGGGAATCCTGATGGCAGCCCAGAAACTTAGCATTCAGCCAGCACTGCGTGAACACAGGAATGAGCTAGTCACCTCCGCCCAGAATGCCCTACAGGGGACTATGCAGGTTAGTTCTAAGCAGAACCGGTGGTCCCCAGGCCCACAATCTGGTGGAGAAAAGCTTACAAGAGTTAGGAATCCAAGGTCTATACTCTCACCAGTCAAAGTCAATCATTTCAGGAAGCCGGCAAGCACCTGCATTCTCAACTGGAAATATAGTGGGTAATTTTAACCTAACCCGCTGGGCGGGAAACCCACGGGATCGGGTGGAACGCCGGTTTTGCACCCCGCCCATTGACTTCAATGGAGAGTAAAATCGGGCGGGGAGTAAAACCAACATTGCACCCCATCCTGTCAGTTTCCTGATGGACGGGTTAGTTTAAAATTACATAGAATTACATAGAATTTACAGCAGAGAAACAGGCCATTCAGCCCTTCTGGTCCATGCCAGTGTTTATGCTCCACACGAGCCTCCTCCCACCTTACTTCATCTCACCCTATCAATATGTGCTTCTATTCCTTTCTCCCTCATGTGCGTATCTAGCTTCCCCTTAAATACATCTCTGCTATTCGCCTCAACCACTCCATGCGGTGGCAGGTTCCACATTCTCACCACTCTCTGAGTAAAGAAGTTTCTCCAGAATTCCTTATTGGATTTATTGGTGATTATTGCCCCCACAACAGAATGTGAACCTATGTTTTGACTGTAATTGTACTCCAGTCCCTGCGAGGGAGATACAGCTTGCTATTTCTAGTTGCGTTGCCTGGGAGGGGAGGAGAGCAAAGTGGCATCTATGAAGGTGACAGTGCACTTGACATTTTGCCCCCTCCCCTAACTGAGTCGTATATCCTCAATTGGGAGGGGGATTGAGTGGTGGTTCTTGAGGAGGGGGACATTTATGCCGAGAAAGTTAAAGAAACTCAGAATTGGGCTTGGCTATCGAGGTTGCCATGGTGAATGAGTTTGCCAGTGCTCATTGTCTACATTCACACATGAAGAGCAGCCATTTTAACCAAGAACTTGAGGCCTACAGACACTTTTGGAACTGTATGAATCAACAACTTTGGGACCTGAGAGTAGAAACAGAAACGGACATTAACATCCTCAGAGTTGGATTATTATTGTATCGGTTTCAGTTGGCTAGGCGGGTGAATCATTTTTCTTGCCCTGATGCCTCAAAATGTCAAGGATTCATTTAAATCAGTATTGGATTTGAATGTGCCTCTGGACAAATCAGAGGTCCTGAAATCAACTGTGGTTCTGTTAAATTAAGGTGAAATAATCCACCTTTCTAAGAATATATATTTTTTTATGGGTCAGGTTCTCTTGGCAGCAGATGATGCGGAAGTCCGTAAGATTATCCAGTCTGCTCACTGGGTGCTGGACTTGCCTGGTGCTCCTCGAGTCTGCAGGAGACACGTCCGCGCTGCTCCCTGCTTTCAGGGAGTTTTCAGAAGCCTTGCTCCTGCTCAACAACCTGGCGGGGAGGAGGCCTCCGGGATCTGAGCGACCCCGTCCACCAGCAGTGCTTAAACCGAGCTTTGGAGACACCGAGGAAACGCGTCCCGAGTTTGCAGACGGCCATGCACGCCCGCCTGAAGCACCCCCTGACCGAGCTGGCCAAGGCCAGCAAAACATACACGGCTGATCAGATCGATGCCACAGTCAGGGATATGGTGGCCCTCCTCCTAAAGGATGCACCTTCGGACATTGACTGCAGCAACTTCTAGTCGTAGCATCCAAAGCCAAGCTCTCTTCCATCGCACAGAGCAACTTGGACAGCCTGGTCGAGGCGCTAGCTTTCCACTGCATGCTCGCTGCGGCCAATACATCAAAGGAGAAACTGGGGCAGAAGCTGGTGAGAAGGTGCCAGCGCCTCTTACAGCTACGGGCTCAGATCTCCAGCCACGGCAAGGTCTGGGAGAGCTCGGCCAACAACCCCCAGCAGCCGAAGGAGGATTTCGAGGCGGAGTGCGAGGCTCTGATGAAGGTGGGTGGAGGAGATCGACCGATGTGTGGTGACCGCGATCCTCCATCAAATGGTGCACGTCTTCACCGAGACCAAAGTGGGGCCACTCCAGAGGCTGCTAAAAGCCGCATTAGAGCCCGGAGCAGCACCGCCTTCCCCACCTCCCGGGCAACCCCTGCCTCCCTCACCTCCAGCTGCTCATCACCTCCTCCCACACCCATACCCGCCACATGCTCAGAGTGGCCGGTTTCGCCGCCGCCAGTCGCACGCAGACCAGGCATTTGTGGAGCATCCAGGGCTCCGTCAAGGCGTCTGATGCACCTCAGCAAAGACATGGTGCCAGCGACCCCAGCAGGAACCCTGAGAACCCCAGCAGCCTTCGAGAGACTCCAGCTGCTCAACAGAAAACTGGCTTCACCAAGCAGAAGAGCTGCTGGCATCTCCTGGACAGGGCGATTGACGTTCGCGAGTTGATCGAGCGACATGTCCATCCAAGAGATTCTGGACGACAAGGAGGAGTGTGAAAAGACCACCGGCCATCGTCACATCAGCCGCTTTGTACAAGACCCGGCCCGGACGGGCTAAACGTGGTAGCGCAAGCTGCCAAGAGGGTGCGTGGGTGAAAGCGCCGATCCGCTGTTCAGAAACGGACTCCTGGTTCCAGTAAGTCAGTCTGAAAGAGCCATCCCCACCAGTATAAGTCGCTGCCCGGGCACCCTGCTGGACGCAAAGTTGAGAGTCGATCTCTTTAAAAGGATACAACAATTAATTGACTTGATTTACAAGGTGCGCGATGGCATCAACCACCCGACCTCCTCAATCCCCTGCCCGACCACGCTCGTAAGCACGAAGGACTTGAGGAGATTGGTTGCTTAAGTAACTTGGATTTTTCATTGATACACACCAAGGACTTCATAAACCAAAAAGTTGGCCAAGGGCTCTGAATCACAGGATAATTACTTAAGCAAACCCATTCCACCAGATGATCCGGTTGAAGAGGATTTTTAAAAATGTGAACAAGACATGCACTGGGCTTCCTGCTGAATTCCCCCTTATTGTGAAGGATCTTATCTCAGCCGCAAAGACTAAAGACATCCCCGCAGTCAACACCGCTTGTGTAGATATACTCGAACTGGCCAATAGTTACATCGACACTGCCAGGGAAGTGGCAACAAGCACACGTCACAGCAGGACTGACGCCATATCTTCTCAGCCTCCCCCGGGAAGCGGTGGTCAACCAACAGCAGGACATAGATGAACAGTGGTGGCTTGCTGGGACAAGATTAGTGAAATGAGACCCACCCTTCAGAGAGTGGCAGGTACCTGGTACATAGGAACATAGGAACACAGGAACAGGAGTAGGCCATTCAGCCCCTCGTGCCTGCTCCGCCATTTGATAAGATCATGGCTGATCTGTGATCTAACTCCATATACCTGCCTTTGGCCCATATCCCTTAATACCTTTGGTTGCCAAAAAGCTATCTATCTCAGATACGCTGTGGTAAAGCAGGTCGTCTGCAATCCATCTGGAAACAATCTCTCACAGGAGCTTCAACGCAGCGCTGATATTAACGAGATCATGGGTTCACTGTCCAAATGTGTGCAGTTAACTGGGGAGGTCACCAGGGCTGCTGATGGCAAGAAGAGTTTTGGGCTCCTTGGGGCTCGAGAACAACTGGTGCAAGTCCATTTGAGGTTAAAAGTGGCACAAAATAATTCTAAAACCTTGAAAGAGAAAGCCGCTTCTGCTACCAAAGAGGCATCACTTTTCAATAAAGGAGGGGATAAGCTGGAAGGAGCGCGTCTTCTGTGGTCTATCTCTATTCGGATGCTGCTCGCTTCAGTAGATGGCTTCTTACAGAATGAAATGTTTCTCTTCACTGGACTGAGGGACGCTACTGAACACAAGCGCCCTCTTCAAACTGCATTGCCGGCTGTTTCTGAAAATCTGCTTTGGCTACAGCACGCAGCCAGAATGTCTAGCCTTTGCTGTGGAGAGAAGAACGTCAAGGCCAGGCTTTGCCATTTGAAAGATGAGATGAAGGTTCTTAGTGAAGCGTTAATTCAGGCTGCAGAGACCATGCACCAGCCACCACTGAACAAGAATAACCTTTTTGTGTGTTTTGAGCTCCTACAAAGACAACTGGCAATAAAAGTGAAAGCTGTAACTTCACTAATGGACCTTGTCAATTACAACTGTGCAGGGGCATTAGAAAGGCTCTTTCATCTGGCATAAAGTGCCGCCCAAAAGCACGGAGACGGCAAAGTGTTACAAGTGCAACAGTTTCATAAAGAAGCGGATCAGCTGCTGATGGACATCAAGGAGGTAAAGGCAATGATGGAAAATGCTCTTTTCAATGTCACAAATTTGGAGTCCAAGGAGATGTTGGCATCGGTTGTTACTGACCTTCCTTTCATTACTTCTGAGATAGTTACAGAGTCCAAGAAACTCTCTGACAACACTGACAAAAACAACTTTGCCAAACTCCAGTACATTGCAAGAGACTGGTGTGCAAAAGTTCATTTTATGGTGACACAACTTCAGGATGCGGGTGTCAATGACCAAACCTGCAAAGACATTAAGCAAAGGTTGCAGAATAGGGACCTGGCTGATATCAAGTTTGACCCTTTGACCAAATCCCTTTTTAACCAGGAAGAAAAATTGACAGAAAGGAGGTTAATTGCAGTAGAGAATTTGCGACATCGAGGACACTTAAATTTATTAAATGAACCAACAATCTCAACAGTCAAAGGAGACTACCAGAGGCCTTGCGGCCTACATTACAAATCTACTACAGAAGATGTGTGTTCTCAAGACATTGCATTTGACAAGGTAAGTGCTGGGAAATAAGCGGGCGCTGCTAACAATGTAAATCCAGAACAAAGATAAAGCAAATAGGGATAACAGAATAGGAAAGTATGAAATGCCTATTGTTAGCTCATCGATGATGATCAACTTGTTTCTTATCAGTTACAAACGCTATTGTGAAAACACACTAGTATGGGCTGCCTGTTGGGCTGAAAATTGCATGCCTGCCAAAATGAGTGTGTATGCTGCACAGTGCTCCTCTCCCAGCTCATATAAACTTTAACTAATTTGACAGCAAGTGCTTTTAAACCTGGCTTGACCCTGCGGTGCAACTATACTCCATGCGGTGTCAAGTGGTGCGAGATGGCCTCCATGATGGGTTCTTACAGCATTGCATTGCGGAGTTAGATCTGGACCTAACTCCAGAGTTACATCAGTGTGAAGTGTAAAAACTGTATTCTAAGTCATGTTGAAGGCAGATAGCCATCATATAGCTGATAAAGAAAGTGTAAGTCTTGGGACGACAGGAGCCAGAAGGCATTAACTGGAGGCCGGTTATGACAACATGGTCTCATGTAGCTAGGATTCAGTACTTACCATGATCAGGTTGCCAAGAGGCAACCAGATGCTGCTGAAACTGTGCACCTCCACTGTTTCATGGGGTGCGATATATGACCATACCGTGGTTAGCAGGTTGGTAATTATGCATACATATTTCTGGTGGGTTATTGAGGAGATCCTGGTATCTGCCGAGGTGACATCCATGCTTGTCAGTTGACTAATGACCAACCAGTTACAATTCTTCTGAAGTGGGAGGTGAGTGGGCTTCTCTGGGATTGAAGCAGCTCCAATTTGACACCTGGCAATGGGAGTCTGGAATAAAGTTACCCTCTTTGGCACGTTTGGCAGTCTGATACCTGAGCCAAACAGGTCAGCAGTACTCCAGGGTACTGATGAAGATTGACCAGCCAGCCTTGTTCAGTAGTGGAGCTGGAGAAGTAGATTGTCACTGGGGGCTGGGATTCTCTCCAGTTGAATCCAGATAACCTAACAAAAGATTTACATCAGATTACGTACACTTGAGGTTTTCCTAAACCTTGGCTCCACCAAACTGCACCTATGCTTTCTGGATAGGGTGTGTCTGTACAGGGAGAGAGTGTGCGTTCCATATTGGACAAACAGAAACTTGACTGGCGTGGATTTCTCAGCAGCTTTGTTTGGAAAGTCTTTAATGTGGTCATGGGTTTCTACCAAACAAAAAAAAAGAACCTGATGATCATTGTTAAGGTCCACACCTGAAACATGGCCACATCAGTCAGAAGGGGAGGGAAAAACATTAGAGGGGTGGGGATTCTTAAAAATGTAACTACAGATTTTGCAGTCTGCAGATATAGGTAAAGGATTGAGGGAAAAACATGAGACAAAAAGGGTGAATTTCCACAGGGGTTCTCCCAATCGGCGGCAGTAACTTTGCGGAAGATCTGTGGAAACCCCGTAGAAACGACATATCACATGACTGGCTACTGCAATAAACTGGATAGCCAGGCAGTGAAGGATAGGATACTACAGCCTAATCTTCAGTTGCTTCCAAGTCTTTATTCACAGAAATCCACGTTACCCAGTCCACACCCTACATAAGCTCTCATATAAATGGATACGAGAGTCTCCAATTGATGCGCACCGCCTGAATACAATTAACACTAATTGATATAAGTCATATGGAGACAATTAACAACTACCAGGTACAAATTTTAGTTTTTGTGGGAACTCGGTAGTGCAGTGAATAGACGTTGGGACCTGCGTTCAAATCAAACTCAGACCGATGGGCTGAAAGTCTCCTCTTTCTGCTAACTGTGGTGGTCCTATGTCAAGAGAGCTTGGACAGTCCCTGTCCATTTCTTAATAAGTCTGGGGAATTAATAATGGAGAATAAGGAAATGGTGGATGAATTGAACAGATGTTTTGCGTCCGTCTTCACTGTAGAGGATACATATAACATGCCAGAAATAATTGTGAATGAAGAGGTGAAAGGGAGGGAGGAACTTAAAACATTTACAATCACCAGGGAAAGGGTTCTAAAAAATAATTAGATCTAAAAGCTGACAAGTCCCAGGCCCTGACGAACTTCATCCTAGGGTCTTAAAAGAAGTGGCTGCAGAGATAGTAGATGCATTGGTATTAATTTTCCAAAATTCCCTTGATTCTGGAAGGGCCCCATCAGATTGGAAAATAGCGAATGTAACTCATCTATTCAAGAAAGGAGGGAGACAGAAAGCAGGAATCTGCAGGCCAGTTAGCTTAACATCGATCATAGGGAAAATGCTAGAATCTATTATTAAGGAGGTTATAGCAGGGCACTTAGAAAGTCTCAATGCAATCAGGCAGAGTCAACACGGCTTTGTGAAAGGGAAATCGTATTTGACTAATTTATTAGAGTTCTTTGAGGAAGTAACAAGCAACGCGGATAAAGGGATCATGGGGATGTGGTGTACTTGGATTTCTAGAAGGCTTTTGACAAGGTGCCACACCAAAGGCTACTACACAAAATAAGAGCTCATGGTGTAGGGAGTAACATATTAGCATGGATAAAGGATTGGTGAGCTAACAGGAAGCAGAGAGTAGGCATAAATGCGTCATTTTCAGATTGGCAAGATGTAACGAGTGGAGTGCCACAGGGATCAGTGCTTGGGCCTCAACTATTTACAATCTATATCAATGACTTGGATGAAGGGACCGAATGTATGGTTGCTAAATCTGCTGATGACACAAAGGTAGGTAGGAAAGTAAGTTGTGAAGAGGACATAAGGAGTCTGCAAAGGGATATAGATAGGTTAAGTGAGTGGGCAAAACATAGAAACATTGAAAATAGGAGCAGGAGTAGGCCATTCGGCCCTTCAAGCCTGCTCCACCATTCAGTGTGATCATGGCTGATCCTCTATCTCTATACCATATTCCTGCTCTCTTTCCATACACATTGATGCCTTCTGTGTCTAGAAATCTATCTATCTCCTTCTTAAATATATTCAGTGACTTGGCCTCCACAGCCTTCTGTGGTAGAGAATTCCACAGGTTCACCACCCTCTGAGTGAAGAAATATTTCCTCATTTCAGTCCTAAAAGTCCTACCCTGTATCCAGAGACTGTGACCCCTCATTCTGGACCCCCCAGCCAGGGGAAACATCCTCTAGCCCTGTCTAACCCTGTCAGAATTTTATATGTTTCAATGAGATCCCCTCTCATTCTTCTAAACTCTAGTGAATACAGGCCTAGTCGACCCAATCTCTCCTCATAAGACAGTCCTGCCATCCCAGGAATCAGTCTGGTAAACATTCGCTGCACTCCCTCTATGGCAAGTATATCTTTTCTTAGGTAAGGAGACCAAAACTGCACACAACACTCCAGGTGTGGTCTCACCAAGGCCCTGTATAACTGCAGTAAGACATCCTTGCACCTGTACTGAAATCTTCTTGCAATGAAGGCCAACATACCATTTGCATTCCGAACTACTTGCTGCACTCGCATGTTTGCTTTCAGTGACTGGTGTACAAGGACACCCAGGTCCCTTTCTACATCATTTCCCAATCTATCACCATTTAAATAATACTCTGCCTTTCTGTTTTTCCTTCCAAAGTGGATAACTTCACATTTATCTACATTATACTGCATCTGCCATGTATTTGCCCACTCACTCAACTTGTCTAAATTGCCTTGAAGTCTCTTTGCATCCTCCTCACAATCCCACCTAGTTTTGTGTGGTCAGCAAACTTGGAAATATTACATTTGGATCCCTCATCCAAATCATTGATATATATATTGTGAATAGCTGGGGCCCAAGCACTGATCCCTGCGGTACCCCAATAGTCACTGTCTGCCACCTCAAAAGGGACCCATACATTCCTACTCTCTGTTTCCAGTCTGTTAACCAATTTTCAAATTTGGCAGATGGAGTATAATGTGGGAAAATGTGAACTTGTCCACTTTGGCAGGAGGAATAGAAGAGCAGTATATTATTTAAATGAGAGAGATTGCAGAACTCTGAGGTACAGAGGGATCTGGGTGTTCTAGTACATGAATCACAAAAAGTTAGTATGCAGGTACAGCAAGTGATTAGGAAGGCAAATGGAATGTTGTCATTTATTGCAAGGGGAATGGAATATAAAAGTAGAGATGTTTTGCTACGGTTGTACAGGGCATTGGTGAGACCACATCTAGAATACTGTGTGCAGTTTTGGTCTCCTTATTTAAGAAAGTACATAATTGCTTTAGAGGCGATTCAGAGAAGGTTCACTCGACTGATTCCTGGAATGAGGGGGTTATCTTAGAATCATAGAATCATAGAATCATAGAAGTTACAACATGGAAACAGGCCCTTCGGCCCAACATGTCCATGTCGCCCAGTTTATACCACTAAGCTAGTCCCAATTGCCTGCACTTGGCCCATATCCCACTATACCCATCTTACCCATGTAACTGTCCAAATGCTTTTTAAAAGACAAAATTGTACCCACCTCTACTACTGCCTCTGGCAGCTCGTTCCAGACACTCACCACCCTTTGAGTGAAAAAATTGCCCCTCTGGACCCTTTTGTATCTCTCCCCTCTCACCTTAAATCTATGTCCCCTCGTTATAGACTCCCCTACCTTTGGGAAAAGATTTTGACTATCTACCTTATCTATGCCCCTCATTATTTTATAGACTTCTATAAGATCACCCCTTAACCTCCTAGTCTCCAGGGAAAAAAGTCCCAGTCTGTCTAACCTCTCCCTATAAGTCAAACCATCAAGTCCCGGTAGCATCCTAGTAAATCTTTTCTGCACTCTTTCTAGTTTAATAATATCCTTTCTATAATAGGGTGACCAGAACTGTACACAGTATTCCAAGTGTGGCCTTACTAATGTCTTGTACAACTTCAACAAGACATCCCAACTCCTGTATTCAATGTTCTGACCAATGAAACCAAGCATGCCGAATGCTTTCTTCACCACCCTATCCACCTGTGACTCCACTTTCAAGGAGCTATGAACCTGTACTCCTGGATCTCTTTGTTCTATAACTCTCCCCAACGCCCTACCATTAACGGAGTAGGTCCTGGCCCGATTCGATCTACCAAAATGCATCACCTCACATTTATCTAAATTAAACTCCATCTGCCATTCATCGGCCCACTGGCCCAATTTATCAAGATCCCGTTGCAATCCTAGATAACCTTCTTCACTGTCCACAATGCCACCAATCTTGGTGTCAGCTGCAAACTTACTAACCATGCCTCCTAAATTCTCATCCAAATCATTAATATAAATAACAAATAACAGCGATCTTATGAGGAAAGATTGGACAAGTTGGGCCTGTATACACTGGAGTTTAGAAGAATGAGAGGTGATCATATTGAAACACATAAGATCTTGAGGGGACTTGAAGGGGTAGATGCTGAGAGAATGTTTCCCCTTGTGGGAGAGACTAGAACTAGGAGCCACAGTTTAAAAATAAGGGGTCTCCCATTTAAGACGGAGACGAAGAGAAATTTTTTCTCTCAGAGGGTCGTGAGTCTGTGGAACTCCCTTCCCCAGAGAGCGGTGGAGGCAGGGTCATTAAATATTTTTAAGGCTGAGTTAGATAGATTCCTGATTAACAAGAGAGTGAAAGGTTATAGTAGGTAGACGGGAAAGTAGGGTTGAGGTCCCAATCAGATCAGCCATGATCTTATCAAATGGCAGATCGGGCTCGAGGGGCCGAATGGCCTACTGCTGCTCTTAATTCGTATGTTCGTAACAGACTTAGGCCAAAGCACAAAACTGCTCCTAATTCAGCGTCAGTTGGCAATGTCAGTCAGACAGACCAAAGATTGTTGGTGTGGGAAAATGCCACACTAATGCACTAGGGGGTGCTTTATTAAGGTTGTGACTGAGGCACATTGTTGGGACAGAGTGGAGGAAGCTTTACTCTGTATCTGGTTGTGCTGTACCTGACCTGGGACTGCAGGGATAGGGCAGGACAGTGAAGTTGAGGTAGAAGATCAGCCATGATCTTATTGAATGGCGGAGCAGGCTTGAGGGATCTTATGGCCTAATCCTGCTCCTATTTTTTATGTTCTTATGCTTGATGCTGACACCATGCGCCAGAAATGGAAAGTGTTCAATTCCTCAGAACTAACATCCCTTGCCCTGTTGAACAATAACAAAAAAAAATGTATAAAGTGTAGTCTTTGACTAATCTAATTCCTGCTTGTTTACATTTACTCCAGTTCGTTAGCAGCTCTCTACATGAGTTCAACTCCAGCAGTACTGCATGTTCAATTACTGCTGTAGCTCTGTGTCTGAGGGATGAGACAGAGAAATGGCATGATGACAACAACAAGATTGTGCAGGTTACCAAACAAATGGCTGACCAAATGTACCATATGGCACAGTTTCTCAAAAAGCAAGGACCTATCAAGGTAATTTATGTTGTGCCGTTGCAATTCAGCACACAGATCCCAAAAAGCATTATACTGACACTGCACCAATACACTGTTTTTTTCAACAAGGCAGTTCAGGTTTAAAAATCAATCCCTTAGCCTTGGCAATTTAAAACTTTCCACCGTTCTTAGTATAGTGCCAGCATACAATGCTTTATTATTTTGAATGAATCAATTCGTCAACTGTGTCACTGTTAATACCTGGGAAGAATGTTAATGGGTGGTATCTGTGCTACCCAAGGGCAACTATGGATGACCAATAAATGCTGGCGCTGCCAAGGACGCCCATATCACATGAATAAATAAAAAAAGAACTCCATGTCCCAGAAATGTTACCCCCACTTTATATGTATTTGTGGCTTTCCTGGGTATGAACTGCATCCTATTGTTTCAAGATGCACTGCATAGAAGTACCAACATTCTGTACCACTGCACTGTGTTGATCACTGATACTCATAATGCACCCTAAGGGCCTTTGGCGGCCCACCCCCGCTATAACCTACATCCCTCGACCGATTTGCTGGTTCATGTATGTCTGGACCTCCATTCATGACTTAATAACTGGGCTAGGCTTCAATCCTGTTCCCTCTCCTTGCCTTGTTCTCCAGCAAAAGAAAACTAGGGAATTCTTTTAGGAAGCAGAGCTATCCCAGCTTCCATACAGCAGGTGAAAAGTCTCCATTGGTTCTGCATATCTTCGCTCCCTTTGGCCTCCACTTAGCAACTGCCCACGTTGGCATGATTAAAATCAAAAGGAATCACAGGTACAAGTCTGTGTCTGTTCTGGATGAACAAAAATTTCCTCCAACTAAATACTGGGAAGGCTAAAACCCGTCTTCAATCCCCGCCACAAACTCTGTTTCCTAGCCACCGACTCCATCCCTCTCCCTGGCCACTATCTGAGGCTGAACCAGACCATTCGCAACCATGACGTCCTATTTGACCCTGAGATGAGCTTCTGACCACATATGTGCTCCATCGCCAAGAGCGCCTACTTCCACCTCCGTAACATCGCCCGTCTCTGCCCCGCCTCTGCTCATCTGCTGCTGAAACCCTCATCTGTGCCTTTGTAACCTCTAGCCTTGACTATTGCAATGCTCTCCTGGCCGGGTTCCCATCTTACATAAACTTGAGCTCATCCAAAATGCTGCCCGTATCCTAACTCATACCAAGTCCTGTTCACCCATCACCCCTGTGCTCGCTGACCTACATTGGCTCCCGGTCCAGCAACGCCTCGATTTTTAAATTTTCATCTTTGTTTTCAAATCACTCCATGGCTTCGCCCCTCCCTATCTGTAACCTCCTCCAGCCCTACAACCCTCCGAGATCTCTGCACTACTGCAATTCTTGCCTCTTGTGCATCTCCGATTTTCAGCGCTCCACTATTGGCGGCTGTGCCTTCAGCCGCCTAGGCACTAAGCTCTGGAATTCCCTCCCTAAACCTCTCTGTCTCTCTACCTCACTCTCCTCCTTTAAGACACTCCTTAAAACCTACCTCCTTGACTTAGGGTCACCTGTCCTGATATCTCCTTATGTGGTTCGGTGTCTAATTTTGTTTGATAATGCTCCTGTGAAGCGCCTTGTGACATTGTACTATGTTAAAGGCGCTATATAAATGCAAGTTATTGTTGTTCACTTTGTGGTGCAGTGTATTCGCATTTCTGCGAGAGGCCTCAAAGCAAAACATTGGTTGGGGTTATGGCCCTAGACGAAAAATTGGTGAGCAATACTGGTCCAGATAGACTAAATCTTTAAAATTTGCAACAATACAGGTGATTGTAAACAACACTTTAAAATGTAAGCAAAGCTTTCCAGTGGAAGCCATTGTCCATTCAGTGACATTTAGTTTGGTACCTTGCTTTTCAGTGTGCTTTCCTTACAAGCCTGTATCAATTTTGCCCCAATACAGACAAAAAGGGAACTCATCTCCACTGCCAAACAGCTTGCCGCCGGTGGACAAGCCGTTGCAAAGTTTGCTCAGATAATTGCAAATTATTGCCTAGACAAGAGGTGCGCGCAAGACCTGCATTGTGGAACAGATCCCAACCATCAGTAATCAGCTCAATATTATTTCCAGGTACAGTAACATAAGTGACTAATTTAGGCCAGTAGATGAGTGCTTATGTTCCACATTTAGACAAACAAAGTTCGTCAAGAGTTTCTTGTAAAATTACGAAAATACTCGCAGGTTTCTTACGGCGATACTCATGGTGAACCTGAGGTTAAACTTTTGCAAGGGTGGTGCTTGGGTGTGGAAGGTGTATGCGTGTTTACTGAAAGGATTTAGAAAGAAGTTTGTGAGAGTTTTCCCCAAAGTCAGTGGGGTAGATTTTTGTCCTGATCGCCTGGGTGGTAATCTGGTGGAGTGAATCGACTGCCCTTTATAGAACCCACCCAATTATCGCTCCATTGTGAGTTGGGAATACCTGGTTCATCTTCCTAAAACTCTTTACCTACATTCTACAGGGTTCTAGTATCTGTGTTGGCGCTGGGGAGCAGGTGGAGTGCTTGATATAACCTGCTGTGAAGTTCCAGGGCCTGTGGTGCCACTTGTTCTGGCCTCCTCATCTTGGAAAGAATGTATAGAAAGAAAAAAAGGAAGAAGATTTATAATGTGTTTCCAAGAAAATGCCTTCAAAGAGGGGTAAAAACAGATTTCTTTGCATCATGTAGCCTCTGCCTTGAGGATTAAGGAAGTGAATCATTGTAGGAGGGATAATATATAAATGGAGAATACTTGCAACATGGCTCCAAACTCATCCTCACCAATTCCCCCCACAGAAACACAGTCAAAAAGGGCCAGGGCTCTTACGTCCTCATGCTGGGTACGCTGCTTCAGCATGACAAGACCACCTTTTGTCCTGGTCCTCTCTCAGTGTTTGTGCACTCCCAATGCCTATAAACATAGCACATTCAGGTAGATGTTGGCAATTACCTGAGCACCTCAACTAGCATCCTTGTGCATAAACCACCTACCTCCTGCTGCTAGGATTTTGAAAAGGAGCTTGCCTGGTACATCTGCTGGCAGTTCTCTTTGCAAGGTGATCTTTGAACTGCTATGTTATTAAAGAAAGAAAGAACTTGCATTTATATAGTGCCTTTCACGACCACAGGACGTCCCAAAGTGCCCTACAGCCAATGAGTCACTGTTGTAATGGAGGGAAACACGGTAGCCAATTTGGGCACAGCAAGGTCCCACAAACAGCAATGAGATAATGACCAGATAATCTGTTTTTGGTGATGCTTGAGGGATAAATATTGGCCAGACACTGAGGAAAACTCCTCTGCTCTTCTTCGAAGAGATGGGATCTTTTTACATCCACCTAAGAGGGCAGACGGGGCCTCGGTTTAATGTCTCATTAAGGTTCCTTCGTGGTGGAGTGATCTGAAATCCCAAAGCATGACACGCATTGATGCTGAAGTTGTAGTACCACAACATCCTAAGGAGCAGTTGGGTGCTGTGGTGGGAGGAACTATGTTTTTTTTTTCAGGATCGTTGAGCTAAGGTGGGCCAAATGGCTTTTCCTTTCTGTATCTATCTTGTGATACAGTTTTTCAACAGTTCATTTCATAATGTACATCTCCAATTATAAATTGTGCTTTTTTTCACTTTTGCAGCGTAAAGGCAGTTACACCAAGTGATAAATCAGCAAATGAAATGCTGGTAAAGAACACTGAGAACCTGATGAGAATTGTACTGCAAACCATCCGAGCAGCAGAGGCAGCATGTATCAAGGTGAGACGAGGAAAGTGTCACCTTTGCCCTCTTTCCTACCACCATTTTGCTGGTCCCTTTCGTTCAAAAATGACATGTAGCTGCTGCTATATTGGCACCATTTAAATTTACAGTGTTTCTGTAGATTTGAGTACCAGCAGAAATGTTTCTTTGTAATAATGTTCTGCTGGTTACAAATTGGCAGGTGACTCAGACTATAGAGTTAAGGCATGAGCCATCCATGACTATTTTCTTCACCAATTCCATGTCACCCAAGATCTTTCCCCATGTACCAGCGTTACCCTCCCCCTATCACCACCATTCCACCTAGGTATTAAATTCACCAGTGAATATGAGCAGATTTTGTTTGGACACCAATTCCAATATCCCTTGTAATTTGCTGTAAAACTACTAGGTCTACATAATTATCATACAACAGCACTGGAATTTCACCCATACTTGTACAACCTACTGATAGGAATTTGGTCCGTGCTCCCTCCCCCCACTAGATGATTCAATGCAAGCTGCCTGGTAGCAAATACTATTCTGTCTACCACCGTGCAAGAGGGTGTAATCCCCCAATTAGTTCTTTGGCAGTGACACCCAGCCAAACCTCCCCGATTCTACAGATCTTCACATTGTATCAATCAAGTTCATAGAATTACATAGAAATTACAACACGGAAACAAGCCAGTGGGCCCAACCAGTCTGTGTTGGTGTTTATCTTCCGCATGAGCAGGTGTCCTAATCGCATGAGCTTGCTCTGATCCCATATCTGGTAAAACATTTCACAACCTCCCAACACTTGGTGCAAAAAAGTTTCTCCCACTCTCTGTCCTAAATCTCTACATTATATCTTATATTTATATCCCCGTGTTCTAGACTCCACAATCATTGGAAACAGCCTGTTTCTATCTACTCCATCCCATCCCTTCATAATTTTAAACACCTCTATTAAATCACCCTGTAATCCCCCATGTTCTGACGAAAACAGCCCCGGTTTTTCAAATTAACAGCCCCTATTTTTCATTGCTAGCATTCTGCCTTTCCCCTTTGGTTTAACATCCTCACATTCTACTATCAAACTTTTATTTGTTCCTGAATATCTACCATTCATCATCGTTTTACCCTAGTTACCATTCTAACCCTGGAGTTCCAGTATGAGAGTGAGGGTCTGTTATCACCTGATCAGCTGTGTGTGTTAGTTCAGCTTTGTCGTACCACTGATCTGTCAAGCCATTTCCGTCAATGATGGCACCGGCACTTACTATTTCAAAATGATCATCAGAAAAGATGGAAAAAAATTAATGTTAAAGCTATCTCTGACTCTTTCTTACTAGCTGATTTTTAAAATGGTCCTGATGGTGAGCATTCCGCTTTTAACTATTACACCTGAACTGCAATATCAATATTACATAGAATTTACAGCACAGAAACAGGCCATTCTGCCCAACTGCTCTGTGTTGGCATTTGTGCTCCACATGAGCCTTCTCCCACCCTACTTCATCTAACCCTATCTGCACATCCTTCTATTTGATCTCAATGGGCAGCATTTTAGCACCCGCTATCGGGTGCGTTTCTGGCGGGGGCCCCCCCGAAAATCGGGAAATCCCGGAGCGAGACCGGAGCCCGCCTCGAACCCGCGCACTTCCGGGTTCCCCGCTGACGCGCCGGCGTGCGCGCGCAGCCCCCGCTGGTGGGAATCCCGCAGGCAATTAAAGCCAGCGGGATGCCACTTGAAGGTATTTATTTGGCTTGTTCAGGTCATTAACTGACCTGATTAAGGGATTATGTGAGGAGGGGTCGGATTTTAGAGCAAACTGGGACTGTTTCCCACACTGGGGGAAACACTCCCAGTTCAAATGGACCTGTTGCAGCCATCAGCCTGTGGCAGCTGCAAAGGTCCATTTGACAGGTGGGGGGGGGAGACCCTCACCCATTGCAGGAGGCCACTCTGTCACTTGGGACAAAGTTTGGCCTCCACCACCCTCCTCCAGACAATCAAAGTCACCAACTTGCACACTTACCCCGGTGTCCAGACACATGTACCTACCTTGTGGATCCCCTCAGATGTACATCTTCCGGATGGGGGCAGCCGTAGCTGCAGTCATGACCTCCTCGGAGGGCGAACAGCATCACCAGCCTCGCCATCCACGCCGTCCACCTCTGACACGTGGAGCTCCACAACAGAGTGCTGTGACACATCCACCTGCACAGCAGGAGGGAGGGCGACCGCAGATAGAGATGCGTCGCAGAGGGCACTACCCTCGCCACAGGGTCCACAGACCGAGGCTCAGCTTCCTGGACCCCTCTGAGCAGCAGTGCACACAGAGGCTCAGAGTCACTCGACATGTGTAGTCGTGGACATCTGCAGCCTCCTTCATGCCAAGCTACTCCTGGCTGGCCCGTGCACCATCTTCTTACCTGTCGCTGTCAAAGTCACCACTGCCCTCAACAACCTCTCCTCCGCATTTGCAGGGCTCTTTTGTGCAGACGGCTGAGGCGTCGGGGACATCACCGACGTCTCTCAGCCGTCTGCACAAAAGAGCCCTGCAAATACACCTACACCCACTCTGCAGTGACACAATGGGTGGCATCAGTTGTGGGTCTTCATAGTGATCCTCAGGAAAGGGCATTATTGCGCAAACCAGACAAGATTCGCGAAGACATGGCAGTAGTGGTGCCAATATAATATGTAAAGTGAGTTGGTCAGAAATTCAATATAAGTAACAACCATGACAAACCCTCAAACACCCTTGTGCATCTCCTTCATGCTCACGACACGTTTGCCTTACGCTGCCTACTGCACATATGTGATGCATGCCCTGTGGCTGCAGTACAGGTAGTGGCAGGTTGAGTGAGGCTGGCCGTGAAAGAGATGCATGAGAGGGTGAGTATGAGATAGAGCCATGAGATTGTATGAGGATTGGGTTGAGTGGTAGTGGCGGGATGAGTACTGGCGAGGTGAGTAGGTGCAGGTAAGATGAGGATGAGGTTTGAGTGGGTATGAGGGGTGATGTGACAGAGTAGTGTTGGCAGTGCAGAAGGAGATGTGGGGTGGGGGCGGTGATGTGGCAGACGGAGTGTAGGTGAACGAGTAAGTGTACTCACTTTGGCTGACCTATTGAGGTCATTGGAGCGCCTCCTGCACTGTATGCAGGTGGGCGATATGTTGGTGGTGCTGGTGACCTCCTCTGCCACCTCGAGCCAGGCCTTCTTGGTGGCAGAGGCAGGCCGCTTCCTCCCGCCCGCCGGGGGGAAGATCTCTGTCCTCCCCCTCCTCCTCACCCCTTGTATTGATACCTGGAGTGAGGCATCATTAAACTGGGAGCAGCCTTCCCCCTGGGCTGCTCCATGCTGTGATTTTTTCTGTTTGTTGCAGCATCTGTCAGTGGAGGACTGCCCCTTTAAATAGAGCTCCTCCAGCTGACAGATCTTACTGCGCATGCGCAGTCCGCCCGACACGCAGATCAGCAGTGGGGAACCCGGAGGAGCAGGTAAGTGGATCCAATTATGCTACAATCGCGCAGGGAGCTGACTGATTTCGCCGGGCGAGTTACCCATGCGCCCTATAGCCCCCCCGCCGAGAACCCGCAGCCCTGGTAACATCGGGCCCAATATGTCTGTCCACTTTGTATGTGAGATCAGATAATGGTTGTTTTAATATAATAGATGACTCTAATCCACCATTCTTTGTTTCAAGGGTCTAAGACAGCCCCCTTCTAACACAGACGAAGCTGAGGCTGCTGCTCTGTGCATTCAGTGGACCAAGAAGTTGCAGCAGTACAGAGCCCATGAAGCCTCCAATCCAAAGACATCTGAGTTAGGACTTTGCCAGACAAGAGCCAGTGAAGGAGCACCCAGCCTGACCTCTATTTGTAAAGTTCCTGCAGCATGGCAAATAATGGCATTTTGGTGACTATTCAAAATTTTACATAAAGAGAAATGCACATGTCAAAATTTTGTAGTATATATAAATTGCAACAATCGGCTTTGGAGGTGTGAAATTTACTGTATAAATTACAAAGTTGATTGCATTATTGAAATATATTTAATACCCCGTCCAAAAAAGTAGGAATTTCTACCAGGAAAACTTTTTTTGCAGCTAAGGTACTTGTTTCTACTAGGAGCAACTCACATGTAGCATAGAAACATAAAATTAGGAGCAGGTGTAGGCCATTCGGCCCTTCGTGCCTGCTCCGCCATTCAATATAATCATGGCTGATCCTCTATCTCTATACCATAGTCCTGCTCTTTCCCCATACCCCTTGATGCCTTTTGTGTCATCTCAGTCCTAAATGTCCTACCCCGTTTCCGGAGAATGTGATCCTTTGTTCTCGACCCCCCCAGCCAGGGAAAACATCCTCCCTGCATCCAGTCTGTCTAGCCCTGTCAGAATTTTATATGTTTCAATGAGATCCCCTCTCATTCCTCTAAGCTCGAGTGAATACAGGCCGAGTCGACCCAATCCCTCCTCATGCGACAGTCATGCCATCCCAGTAATCAGTCTGGTGAACCTTCACTGCACTCCATCTATGGCAAATATATCCTTTCTTAGGTAAGGAGACCAAAACTGCACACAATACTCCAGGTGTGGTCTCACCAAGATCCTGTATAACTGCAGTAAGACATCTTTGCTCCTGTACACAAATCCTTTTGCAATGAAAGCCAACATACCGTTTACCTTCCTAATTGCTTGCTGCACCTGCATGTTTGCTTTCAGTGACAGGTGTACAAGAACACCCAGGTCCCTTTGTACATCAACATTCCCCAATCTATCACCATTTAAATAATACTCTGCCTTTCTGTTTTTCCTTCTGAAGTGAATAACTTCACATTTATCCACATTATACTGCATCTGCTATGTATTTGCCCACTCAGTCAACTTGTCTAAATCGCCTTGAAGCCTCTTTGCATCCTCCTCAGAACTCACGATCCCACCTAGTTTTGTGTGGTCAGCAAACTTGGAAATATTACATTTGGTTCCCTCATCCAAATCATTGATATATGTTGTGAATAGCTGGGGCCCAAGCACTGATCCCTGCGGTACCCCACTAGTCACTGCCTGCCACCCCAAAAAAGACCCATCTATTCCTACTCTCTGTTTCCTGTCTGTTAACCAATTTTCAGTCCATGCCAGTATATTACTGCCAATTCCATGTGCTTTAATTTTTCACACTAACCTCTTATGTGGGACTTTATCAAAGGCCTTCTGAAAATCCAAATAAACCACATCCACTGGTTCTCCCTTATCTATTCTACCAGTTACATCCTCAAAAAACTCCAGTAGGTTTGTCAAACACGATTTCCCTTTCATAAATCCATGTTGATTTTGTCTAATCCCGTTGATATTTTCTAAGTGTCCTGTTATCACATCCTTTATTTTCTCTAGCATTTTCCCTACTACTGATGTTGGGCTAACCGGTCTGTAGTTCCTCGTTTTCTCTCTCACTCCTTTTTTAAATAGTGGGATTACATGTGCCACCCTCCAATCTGCAGGAACTGTTCCATAATCTATAGAATTTTGGAAGATGACAACCAATTCATCCACTATTTCCATGGCTACCTCTTTTAGTACTCTGGGATGCAGATTATCAGGTCCTGGGGGCTTATCGGTTTTCAGCCCCATTAATTTCTCCACCACTATTTTTTTACTAATACTAATTTCCTTTAATTCCTCCTTCTCACTAGTCCCTTGGTTTCCTAGCATTTCGGGGAAGTTATTTGTCTCCTCTTCCGTGAAGACAGAATCAAAGTATTTGTTTAATTGCTCTGCCATTTCCTTGTTCCCCATTATAAATTCTCCCGTTTCTGACTGCAAGGGACCTACATTTGTCTTCACTAATCTTTTTACATACTTTATTATTATTACTGTTATTACTTAGGTCGTGACAGAAGTGTCTAAAGTTCAACATTTTGCCATTTAAGACAGTTCAGTAGCAGATACTTATTTAATATAGTATTCCCTGGACATCTGCGGTATAAAGTATAAACCCATATCTATCAGGTCCTGGACAGAGTACCACATTTAGTGCTCAATTTCCATCTACCATTGAAACAAATACCAATGTGCTGTAATCAGTGTTGCCACCAAGGTTATTTAGTTTATTGGTATCAATACACTACAGGGAAAATCACATTCGAGGCAGAATGCATTAGTGCTGTGAGATACTCTTAATTTGTCACCTTAAATTGCCCCCATTACCATCACCCATAACAGACCTGTAAACACCATTACCTCGCCCTGGCATTGTATAGTCAAAATATTCCCTCCAAACAACCCTAATTTGGAGAGACAAAATCTATAATTGAATCCCAGGGTGTTTTTCAGTTCATGTTGACACAGACTAATTATTACTCGTTACTAAAATCCTAGTGACATCACCATAAAATGTTAGATTATCTACTGTAGGTAGAGTCTTCTCATTCTTTGAATGAAATTCACCATTCCACAAGGAAAATCAGCGAAGGGCACTGCCCGTTTTATTCAAACAACACATATTCATAAAATCATAGAATGATACCGCACAGAAGGAGGCCATTCGGCCCATCGTGCCTGTGCCAGCTCTTTGGAAGAGTTATCCAATTAGTCCCACACCTCTGCCCTTTCCTCATAGCCCTTCAAGTATTTGTCCAATTCCTTTTTGAAAGTCATTATTGAAGATGCTTCCACTATCCTTTCAGGCAGTGCATTCCATGACCTTCCCTACTTTGTTGACATCTGTGATTGAAGAAAACCGCATTGAGTTCCAAAGCAACAGCATACAAATAAAGGAAAAAGGACAGTAGTAACCAGTTGGCCCATCATGCCTGACATTGTGTAACATCTGTACACCATCACCCCCATTCTCCACCCCGCTCCCCCTTATACAGCCACACAATCGCCAGGGAAAGACAAAAAGACTGAGAAAATAACAGGAAAATTTAGGAGAAAACTCTGGGAAATTCCTTTCCAATCCCTGATGGTGATCAAGAAAGCTCCAGGAGACCATGGTGACTAGGTGACACAATCCCCCAGTGACTTTTCTACCTCCTCTTTGTAACTATGTTAGCCACTCGTCAAGCACCCTTTTGAATGCTTGCAGCGAATCTGCACTCACGGCACAGATCGGCAATGTATTCCAGAGGTCGGTAACTCTTTGAAAAGAAGTATCTCCTAGCATCTAACCTATTTCTATGCTTTTTTAATTTATACTTGGGAGGGAGCTTTGCCTGTGACGGTTCGTCTTTTAAAATTTGAGGAACACCCACCTTCAGAAGATAGTCTAATACTTAACCCAATTTCTCAACCTCCACATACAAAGAACAAAGTTATGCAGAAATTGGTAGTGGGACTCTGGGGGCCTTTGTCTTCACGGCCACTTGGGCCCAGTTCAATCTTTTTATTATTTTGAAGACCTAAATCAAATCTCCTCGAAGTCCATGCTTTTCTAAAATAAAAAGCTTCAGCTCTCTCAGCCTCACTGCAGTACAAAGGGATCTGGGGGTCCTAGTGCAAGAAAATCAAAAAGTTGGTATGCAGGTGCAGCAGGTGATCAAGAAAGCCAACGGAATGTTGGCTTTTATTGCTAGGGGGATAGAATATAAAAACAAGGAGGTATTGCTGCAGTTATATAAGGTATTGGTGAGACCGCACCTGGAATACTGCATACAGTTTTGGTCTCCATACTTAAGAAAAGACATACTTGCTCTCGAGGCAGTACAAAGAAGGTTCACTCGGTTAATCCCGGGGATGAGGGGGCGGACATATGAGGAGAGGTTGAGTAGATTGGGACTCTACTCATTGGAGTTCAGAAGAATGAGAGGCGATCTTATTGAAACATATAAGATTGTGAAGGGTCTTGATCGGGTGGATGCAGTAAGGATGTTCCCAAAGATGGGTGAAACTAGAACTAGGGGGCATAATCTTAGAATAAGGGGCTGCTCTTTCAAAACTGAGATGAGGAGAAACTTCTTCACTCAGAGGGTGGTAGGTCTGTGGAATTTGCTGCCCCAGGAAGCTGTGGAAGCTACATCATTAGATAAATTTAAAACAGAAATAGACAGTTTCCTAGAAGTAAAGGGAATTAGGGGTTATGGGGAGCGGGCAGGAAATTGGACATGAAGCTGAGTTCGGATCGGTCAATGCCCTGTGGGTGGCGGAGAGGGCCCAGGGGCTATGTGGCCGGGTCCTGCTCCGACTTCTTGTGTTCTTTAGATTTGTGGTTGGGATCAGATCAGCCATGATCTTATTGAATGGCGGAGCAGGCTCGAGGGGCCGATTGGCCTACTCCTGCTCCAATTTCTTATGTTCTTATGTTCTTATGTTGTTCTCACCTGGTAACTGAAGGCCTTTAAACTATACATCAATCTGGTGGCCCTCATCTGAACCTTTTCCAGAGCTTCAAAATCCCCCACCATATAAGAGGACCAAATAAGGACATAGCATTCCACATGTTCTATCTAGACCAAGGTCTTATGCAAAGAAAGGAAAGCATTTCTTGCAATTGAAATGTGTACAGAAAAATTAGTTTCAGGTCAGAAAGGAAAACAGAGGCTAGGATGGGAGGGAGCTTTGCCTGTGATGATTCGTCTTTTAACATTTGAGGAACACCCACCTTCAGAAGATAGTCTAAAACTTACTCACATTTTCTCAACCTCCGCATACAAAGAGCAAAGTTATGCAGAAATTGGTAGTAGGACTCTGAGGGCCTTTGTCTTCACAGCAGCTGGGAGCAGGGCACTACCAGAACATTTGTTATTCATGAACTGTCTAGGTGAGGACAATGATTGAAAGCATACACAAATTGCTCCATGTAACTACCTTGTAAATGGCCTTAAATGAGCTGTGACTTTCCATGGCAGGCCCTGCCCTACCTAGAATCATAGAATGGTTACAGCACGGAAGGAGGCCATTTGGCTCATCGAGTCCGTACCGGCTCAATGCAAGAGCAATCCAGCTGGTCCCACTCGCCCGCCCTATCCCTGTAGCCCTGCAATTATTTTCCTTTCAAGTACTTATCCAGTTCCCTTTTGAAAGCCATGATTGAATCTGCCTCCACCACCCCTCTGGCAGTGCATTCCAGATCACTGTGTGAAAAAGTTTTTCCTCATGTCACCTTTGGTTCTTTTGCCAATCACCTTAAATCTATGTCCTCTGGTTCTTGACCCTTCCGCTAATGGGAACAGTTTCTCTCTATCTACTCTGTCTAGACTCTTCATGATTTTGAATACCTCTATCAAATCTCCTCTCAACCTTCTCTGTTCCAAGGAGAACCACCCCAGCTTCTCCAGTCTATCCACGTAACTAAAGTCCCTCATCGCTGGAATCATTCTAGTAAATCTCTTCTGCACCCTCTCTAAGGCTTTCACATCTTTCCTAAAGTGCGGTGCCCAGAACTGGACACAATACTCCAGTTGTGGCCGAACCAGTGTTTTATAAAGGTTCATCATGACTTCTTTGCTTTTGTACTCTATGCCTCTATTTATAAAGCCCAAGATCCTGTGTGCTTTTTTAACCGCTTTCTCAACCTGTCCTGCCACCTTCAACGATTTGTGCACATATACCCCCAGATCTCTCTGTTCCTGTACCCCTTTTAGAATTGGGCCCTTTAGTTTGTATTGCCTCTCCTCATTCTTCCTACCAAAATGTATCCCTTCGCATTTTTCTGCGTTAAATTTCATCTGCCACGTGTCCGCCCATTCCACCAGCCTGTCTATATCCTCTTGAAATCTATCACTACCCTCCTCACTGTTCACTACACTTCCAAATTTTGTGTCATCCGCAAATTTTTGAAATTGTGCCCTGTACACCCAAGTCCAAGTCAATAATATATATCAAGAAAAGCAGTGGTCCTAGTGCCGACCCGTGGGGAACACCATTGTACACCTCCCTCCAGTCCGATAAACAGTCTTTCACCACTACTCTCTGTTTCCTGTTACTTAACCAATTCTGTATCTATGCTGCTACCGCTCCCTTTATTTCATGGACTTCAATCTTGATGACAAGCCTATTATGCGGCACTTTATCAAACGCCTTTTGAAAGTCCATATACATAATATCAACTGCATTGCCCTCATCTACCCTCTCTGTTACCTCATCAAAAAACTGAGGAATAATGTAGGGAGCTAAAGTTCGCCAACCAAAAGTTAAACCTGTTACCATACTTCAATTGAAACACACATCTTCCTAGATTGGTTTGAAAAAAAATTCCTCTTTTGTAAATAGGAGACTTGGGCCCTGAATTTTCTCATCATTTACACCACTTATCTGGAAAAGGAGGAGTGGAATATAGAGCGGGACCCAGTTACGCTGGATTCCTGCTCCTTTTTTTCTGCCCGTCTCAATTTCCTGTGATTATGGGGCACAGTTGGCAGGAGTATTATGATGCCATATAAATAAGGGAAATACATTACACGATCCATATTTCCTTCATCTGCACAGTTGGCTGCCAAGGACACCTGGCATTGCTAAGGGCTCAAATGGGGGATTTAAAAGGCCGGTTTTCCTATTGCACTCAATAGCCAAGTGACTGATTACAGTTTTTAAATCAGTCTATTCACAGAACAAAGTGGTTAATTTTTTAAAAAAATCTTTGGGCACACCACTAGGGCCACTTTTGCTGCAGTGAGGTTCTACGGTCACTTTCATGCCGTACACCAGCCAAAACATTTAAATGCCCAGCCGCCAGATAGTGGAACGGGGTGATAGGTGAAAAATACTGGGCGGCTGGAAGTCCTGTCCCACCAGACTTGCGGCAGCAAAGTGAGTGTTGAGTAAATTTGGGCCCATTAAGTTAGGATTATCATCAGTGTGTGCAGTTCATTAGCCCTCTGTGCCAAGAAGAGTATTAATAATTGCTTTGAAAGAGAGAAACTTAACCTCACGAGAACCCACAGATTCTAATATGAAATCCCATGTATGGCCTACTTAAGGAACAAAAAATTGTCCTTTCCAGGAATCTTTCGTAAACCAAAGCACTATGAGGTATTCTACAATGCCATCCCTGTCAAAGACAGCCAGTAGGCAAGTAACAGCAACATGGACTCTCAAAAAGCTTTGGCAGGCCAGATGACGACAGTAAGCAAAACTTTTGGTTCTGGGGGTGAATCCTCATTTAGTCTAAAATGGAGATTACTCCTTAAGTGATCAGGTACTGTGTCCGGTGAGCTGCTCCATTAAGGACATTCCTAAATGACTTGCAGGCTCCTTTTAAGTTTTTTTTTAAAAGCTCTGCAAAGATCCATGCACTTAATCGCCAAATAAGTTGTTTCTAAAAATTAAAGCAGGCTTCATCGACCATTTCTACAAGTCAAGTTGGAAACTTGAGCCACATGATGTAGACCAGGACATGCCCTAGGCTTCTGTCCATGTTGCCTGCATCCAACACCCATGGCCAATGTTATATACGTTAGCCCACATCCGTTTTCTAACCAAAGCTGGTATTTCACAGAGAGCACCTTGATCTGGGTAGACTTCATCCAGTTACTTGATAGACCGTACACAATTAGTGTTCCTTCCAATTAAAGCCTCTTTAACGCATCCACATACACTCAGACTCCTTCTTTGGAGCCAGTGAAGCTTCTCCTGAACAGATTTTCCATGTAAGTTTGCATCGCTGTGAAGAAAAGGAGTCGAAGTACAACAGTCGATCTCAGCATTCTTGGACTAGTGAGGGGAAAATTCTTGCAGGGTTCCCACTCCTAATTTCTACTTATGCTAGAAAGTGTCCACGCATATGAACAGGATCAGTCTCAGCTTTAACTACTTCAATTTTCTAACAACAAATCAATGACAGAACCTTTGTGTGTTCCTTCACATACTTATGACTGGACTGCAAGCTTTGAATTGTGCATTATGGAATGAAATACATGCTAGGTCAGCCTCAGTCTCAAGCCTATCATTAATTTCTGGAAGGGGAGCCTTTCCCCATGTTCTCCAAGTTGATCTTGGGTGGTTTAATTGTACTTGTACAAAGTTGGCCTTTAGAGTACTCAGCAGAGGACCTTTTAATCTTGTGTAATACCAAAACTGTCCTATAGTCCTTATATTAATACTGCTCTCTGGGATGTCCCTGCTTGAATCAATATTGTGGCCACAGGAGGGGATGGATACTATTTTAACATAGCTAACCATATGTCTAGATTCATTTTAAGTGGCTGACAGGCATTATAGAATTCGTTAAGAGATTCCCAACTCTTGTGAGCAGTACACTGATATTGGTGAATTGGCATATGGTGTTTGACTCTTCCCTGCTGTGGCTGTGTTGAACAATATTAAAAGTCTGCACATGTAGAGACAATGAAATTACCAGCATACTGGTCAGTGACCAGACAATGTTGTCACTCAACTCAGAAGTGACATCAAACTGGTGCTCAAAAGTAATGCTTTGAGTTTACTTGTGGCCAAATGCTGGAGGGAGTTGTGCAGAACATGGAGGACCCCATCACCTATTTTCTCAGATCCAAAAAACAACAGGGAATGTGGGTCCTTCACTGCATCTTTATAGGAAACTCCTGAGAAGTATCTCTACTAACATACAACTCTGATTATCATCTCCTCCATGCCAAGTTTCTTCCTACCCTCTCTATTTTCCCACTGAGTGCAGCTATTAACTTTTAAGTAAGATCAACTGTTAAAAATTTAAAGTTTAAAATTGAACTTAAAGTTTCTGTCAGGCTTAAGCATGGACAAACAAGCTCTCCTACTGGAGAGTTGCTGTAGTTAGTTAATTAGTTAGCTAGATTAAACTGGTTCCTGAAACAGTAGCAGAGCAGGGCTGACTCATCTGAGTCACAAACAATAGAAATACAGGGGCCTGTGAGTGCAACTGGCACTGAGTGCAGCGGGCACAGACTGAGCAACTTGAGAGTTTGGTGAGTGTGGGAGTTCGGTGAAGTGGGGGAAGGAGGTGCTGCTTTGCCTTGCTTTTCCTAACTTTTTCCACAGAGCGGTGGCAGACCTGAGCAGCAGCAGACCGGGGATAAAAGCAGCAGCAGACCTGCAACAACAGTGTGACATCACAGGTGAGGCAGGTAAGTGATTGGTAGTGACTGTGGGCTAAGTTCTAAGTTAACATATAAAATAACTAAATTTTAAAAACTAAACTTAATTTAAATAATCCAATAAACCAGGTAAATAACTTGATTAACACTTAATTAGTTAATTAAATAAATAAAATTGGAGAACAGGAGATGTGTGGCTGCTGCAATATGTGGGAGCTTTTGGACATTTTTGTCCGGGTCGACGACATCTGCAGTAAGCGTCTGCAGCTCGAGGAACTTCGGCTCCGAGTTGAGGAGCTGGAGTCCGAGCTGCGGACATTGCGAGACATCAGGGAGGGAGAAAGCTACCTAGACTTTTGCTCCAGGAGGCAGCCACACCCCTTAAATTAAATACTTTAGAATTGACATGTGGTCAGGGACAGGGGAGAGTGACTGCGAGTGAGGCAGGTACGGGGTTCCAGGAGGTAGTATTGCAGGAGCCTCAGTCCCTGCACATGTCCAATAGATTTGAGGTTCATGCTACCCTTGTGGACAAGTGCGGGGACTTTTTTTTTTATTCGTTCATGGGATGTGGGCGTCGCTGGCGAGGCCGGCATTTATTGCCCATCCCTAATTGCCCTTGAGAAGGTGGTGGTGAGCCGCCTTCTTGAACCGCTGCAGTCCGTGTGGTGAAGGTTCTCCCACAGTGCTGTTAGGAAGGGAGTTCCAGGATTTTGACCCAGCGACGATATATTTCCAAGTCGTGATAGTGTGTGACTTGGAGGGGAATGTGCAGGTGGTGTTGTTCCCATGTATCTGCTGCTCGTCCTTCTAGGTGGTAGAGGTCGCGGGTTTGGGAGGTGCTGTCGAAGAAGCCTTCTACCTGTGGATGGTGCACACTGCAGCCACAGTGCGCCGGTGGTGAAGGGAGTGAATGTTTAGGGTGGTTGATGGGGTGCCAATCAAGCGGGCTACTTTGTCCTGGATGGTGTTGAGCTTCTTGAGTGTTGTTGGAGCTGCACTCATCCAGGCAAGTGGGGAGTATTCCATCACACTCCTGACTTGTGCCTTGTAATTGGTGGAAAGGATTTGGGGAGTCAGGAGGTGAGTCACTCGCCACAGAATACCCAGCCTCTGACCTGCTCTTGTAGCCACAGTATTTATATGGCTGGTCCAGTTAAGTTTCTGGTCAATGGTGACCCCCAGGATGTTGATGGTGGGGGATTCGGCGATGGTAATGCCGTTGAATGACAAGGGGAGGTGGTTAGACTCTCTCCTGTTGGAGATGGTCATTGCCTGGTACTTGTCTGGTGCGAATGTTACTTGCCACTTATCAGCCCAAGCCTGGACGTTGTCCAGGTCTTGCTGCATGCGGGCTGGGACTGCTTCATTATTTGAGGGGTTGCGAATGGAACTGAACACTGTGCAATCATCAGCGAACATCCCCATTTCTGACCTTATGATGGAGGGAAGGTCATTGATGAAGCAGCTGAAGATGGTTGGGCCTAGGACACTGCCCTGAGGAACTCCTGCAGCGAGGAGGACGAGCACACCGACCATGGCACCGTGGTACAGGAAGCTGTTCAAGTGGGGTGGGGGGGGGTGGGGAAGTAAAAAGGAAGGTGGTTGTAGTCGGCGACAGTATAGTTAGGGGGATAGACAATGTTCTCTGCAGCCAGGAGCATGAGTCCCGAAGGCTGCGTTGCCTACCCGGTGCCAGGGTTAAGGACATCTCCTCCGGGCTGGAGAGGAACTTGGAGTGGGAGGGGTAGGATCCAGTTGTCATGCTCCACATAGATACCAACGACATAGGTAGGACTAAGAAAAAGGCTCTGCTGAGAGTGTTTGAGCAACTAGGGACTAAATTAAAAGGCAGAACCACAAAGGTAATAATCTCTGGATTATTACCTGAGCCATGAGCAAATTGGCATAGGGTCAATAAGATCAGAGAGATGAATGCGTGGCTCAAAGATTGGTGTGGGAGAAGTGGGTTTCGATTCATGGGCACTGGCAACAGTACTGGGGAAAGACAGAGTTGTTCCTTTGGGACGGACTACACCTGAATCATGCTGGGACCAGAGTTCCAGCGAATCGAATAACTAGGTAGATAGGGCTTTAAACTAAAGGGGGAGGGGGAGGAGAAGGGTCCCGGTGGAAAGAAATCTCGAATGCTAGAGAGAAAAGACAAAGAAGCAGTGCAGGAAAGTGATTGGGGTAAGGATAACCAGATTGTGTCAGGAAGCAGGTATACCGTTTTGGATACTGTTAGGGGAGATGGCTCACCAGGGGAAGGTGACAGCGGCCAGGTTCATGGCACCGTGGCTGGCTCTGCTGCACAGGAGGGCAGGAAAAAGAGTGGCAGAGCTAAAGTGATAGGGGACTCGATTGTAAGGGGAATAGACAGGCGTTTCTGCGGACGCAACCGAGACTCCAGGATGGTATGTTGCCTCCCTGGTGCAAGGGTCAGGGATGTCTCGGAGCGGCTGCAGGACATTCTGGAGGGGGAGGGTGAACAGCCAGTTGTCATGGTGCATATAGGCACCAACGATATAGGTAAAAAACAGGATGAGGTCCTACAAGCTGAATTTAGGGAGTTAGGAGTTAAACGAAAGAGTAGGACCTCAAAGGTAGTAATCTCAGGATTGCTACCAGTGCCACGGGCTAGTCAGAGTAGGAATGACAGGATAGCTAGGATGAATACGTGGCTTGAGAGATGGTGCAAGAGGGAGGGATTCAAATTCCTGGGCCATTGGAACCGGTTCTGGGGGAGGTGGGACCAGTACAAATTGGACGGTCTGCATCTGGGCAGGACTGGAACCAATGTCCTAGGGGGAGTGTTTGCTAGTGCTGTTGGGGAGGGTTTAAACTAATGTGGCAGGGGGATGGGATCCGATGCAGGAAGTCAGTGGGAAGTGAAGTGGTGACAGAAACAAAAGGCAGTAAGGGAGAGTGTACAAAACATGACCGGACAGATGGTCTGAGAAAGCAGGGCAAAGACCAAGGGAAGTCTAGATTAAACTGCATTTATTTCAATGCAAGAAGTCTGATGGGCAAGGCAGATGAACTCAGGGCATGGATGGGCACATGGGACTGGGATGTTATAGCTATTACTGAAACATGGCTAAGGGAGGGGCAGGACTGGCAGCTCAATGTTCCAGGGTACAGATGCTATAGGAAAGATAGAGCAGGAGGTAAAAGAGGAGGAGGAGTTGCGTTCTTGATTAGGGAGAACATCACGGCAGTAGTGAAAGGGGATATATCCGAGGGTTCGCCCACTGAGTCTATATGGGTAGAACTGAAAAATAAGAAGGGAGAGATCACTTTGATAGGATTGTACTACAGACCCCCAAATAGTCAACGGGAAATTGAGGAGCAAATATGTAAGGAGATTACAGGCAGCTGCAAGAAAAATAGGGTGGTAATAGTAGGGGACTTTAACTTTCCCAACATTGACTGGGACAGCCATAGCATTAGGGGCTTGGATGGAGAGAAATTTGTTGAGTGTATTCAGGAGGAATTTCTCATTCAGTATGTGGATGGCCCGACTAGAGAGGGGGCAAAACTTGACCTCCTCTTGGGAAATAAGGAAGGGCAGGTGACAGAAGTGTTAGTGAGGGATCACTTTGGGACCAGTGATCATAATTCCATTAGTTTTAAGATAGCTATGGAGAATGATAGGTCTGGCCCAAAAGTTAAAATTCTAAATTGGAGAAAGGCCAATTTTGATGATATTAGACAGGAACTTTCAGAAGTTGATTGGGAGAGTCTGTTGGCAGGCAAAGGGACGTCTGGTAAGTGGGAGGCTTTCAAAAGTGTGTCAACCAGGGTTCAGGGTAAGCACATTCCTTATAAAGTGAACGGCAAGGCTGGTAGAAGTAGGGAACCTTGGATGACTCGGGAGATTGAGGCCCTAGTCAAAAAGAAGAAGGAGGCATATGACATGCATAGGCAGCTGGGATCAAGTGGATCCCTTGAAGAGTATAGAGATTGCCGGAGTAGAGTTAAGAGAGAAATCAGGAGGGCAAAAAGGGGACATGAGATTGCTTTGGCAGATAAGGCAAAGGAGAATCCAAAGAGCTTCTACAAATACATAAAGGGCAAAAGAGTAACTAGGGAGAGAGTAGGGCCTCTTAAGGATCAACAAGGTCATCTATGTGTGGAACCACAAGAGATGGGTGAGATCCTGAATGAATATTTCACATCGGTATTTACGGTTGAGAAAGGCATGGATGTTAGGGAACTTGGGGAAATAAATAGTGATGTCTTGAGGAGTGTACAGATTACAGAGAGGGAGGTGCTGGAAGTCTTAACGCGCATCAAGGTAGATAAATCTCCGGGACCTGATGAAATGTATCCCAGGACGTTATGGGAGGTTAGGGAGGAAATTGCGGGTCCCCTAGCAGAGATATTTGAATCATCGACAGCTACAGGTGAGGTGCCTGAAGATTGGAGGGTAGCAAATGTTGTGCCTTTGTTTAAGAAGGGCAGCAGGGAAAAGCCTGGGAACTACAGACCGGTGAGCCTGACATCTGTAGTGGGTAAGTTGTTAGAGGGTATTCTGAGGGACAGGATCTACAGGCATTTGGAGAGGCAGGGACTAATTAGGAACAGTCAGCATGGTTTTGTGAGAGGAAAATCATGTCTCACGAATTTGATTGAGTTTTTTGAAGGGGTAACCAAGAAGATAGATGAGGGCTGTGCAGTAGACGTGGTCTACATGGACTTCAGCAAAGCATTTGACAAGGTACCGCATGGTAGGTTGTTACATAAGGTTAAATCTCACGGGATCCAAGGTGAGGTAGCCAATTGGATACAAAATTGGCTTGATGACAGGAGACAGAGGGTGGTTGTAGAGGGTTGTTTTTCAAACTGGAGGCCTGTGTCCAGCGGTGTGCCTCAGGGATCGGTGCTGGGTCCGCTGTTATTTGTTACTTATATTAATGATTTGGATGAGAATTTAGGAGGCATGGTTAGTAAGTTTGCAGATGACACCAAGATTGGTGGTATTGTGGACAGTGAAGAAGGTTATCTAGGATTGCAACGGGACCTTGATAAATTGGGCCAGTGGGCCGCTGAATGGCAGATGGAGTTTAATTTAGATAAATGTGAGGTGATGCATTTTGGTAGATCGAATCGGGCCAGGACCTACTCCGTTAATGGTAGGGCGTTGGGGAGAGTTATAGAACAAAGAGATCCAGGAGTACAGGTTCATAGCTCCTTGAAAGTGGAGTCACAGGTGGATAGGGTGGTGAAGAAGGCATTCGGCATGCTTGGTTTCATTGGCCAGAACATTGAATACAGGAGTTGGGATGTCTTGTTGAAGTTGTACAGGACATTAGTAAGGCCACACTTGGAATACTGTGTACAGTTCTGGTCACCCTATTATAGAAAGGATATTATTAAACTAGAAAGAGCGCAGAAAAGATTTACTAGGATACTACCGGGACTTGATGGTTTGACTTATAGGGAGAGGTTAGATAGACTGGGACTTTTTTCCCTGGAGAGTAGGAGGTTAAGGGGTGATCTTATAGAAGTCTATAAAATAATAAGGGGCACAGATAAGGTAGATAGTCAAAATCTTTTCCCAAAGGTAGGGGAGTCTATAACGAGGGGACATAGATTTAAGGTGAGAGGGGAGAGATACAATAGGGTCCAGAGGGGCAATTTTTTCACTCAAAGGGTGGTGAGTGTCTGGAACGAGCTGCCAGAGGCAGTAGTAGAGGCGGGTACAATTTTGTCTTTTGAAAAGCATTTGGACAGTTACATGGGTAAGATGGGTATAGAGGGATATGGGCCAAGTGCAGGCAATTGGGACTAGCTTAGTGGTATAAACTGGGCGACACGGACATGTTGGGCCGAAGGGCCTGTTGCCATGTTGTAACTTCTATGATAAGGGACAGAGCGTATAAACAATAGAGTGCACTAACAAATAGGGTCCGGGTAAGAACAAGTGGTAATAAGACAAATAGGGTCATAGTACAAAAACATGTTAAGATGTCTAAAAATGTTAAAAAGACAAATCTAAAGGCACTGTATCTGAATCCACGAAGCATTAGTAATAAGGTAGACGAATTAACAGCGCAAATAGATGTAAACGGATACGATATAATTGCAATTACGGAGACATGGCTGCAGGGTGTCCAAGGGTATTCGATATTTAGGAAGGACAGGCAAAAAGGAAAAGGAGGTGGGGTGACGTCGTTCGTAAAGGATGAAATCAGAGCAATAGTGAGAAAGGATATTGGCTCAGAAAATCAACATGTAGAATCAGTCTGGGTGGAGTTAAGGAGCACCAAGGGGCAGAAAACGCTGGTGGGAGTTGTCATTGGCCTCCAAACGGTAGTGGTAATGACGAGGACGGCATCAAACAGGAAATTAGAGATGCATGTAACAAGGGTACTACAGTAATTATGGATGACTTTAATCAACATATGGACTGGCCAAACCAAATGAGCAATAATACTGTGGAGGATAAATTCCTGAAGTGTGTACAAGATGGTTTTTAGACCAGTACGTTGAGGAGCCAACCGGGGAACAGGCTATCCTAGATTGGGTATTGTACAATGAGAAGGGGTTAATTAATAATCTTGTTGTGCGGGGTCCTTTAGGGAAGAGTGACCATAACATGATAGAATTCTTCATTAAGATGGAAAGTGAAGTAGTCCAATCCGAAACTAGGGTCCTAAATCTAGACAAAGGAAACTACGAAGATATGAAGAGTGAGTTGGCTATGCTAGATTGAGAAGTTTCATTAAAAGGTATGACTGTGAATAGGCAATGGCTAACATTTAAGGAATGAATTGCAACAATTATACATTCCTTTCTGGTGCAAAAACACAACCATGGTTGGGTGCTTTTCCTTTTAACAAAAGAAATTAAGGATAGTATTAGATCCACAGAGGAGTCATATAAAGTTGCCAGAAAAAGTAGCAAGCGTAAGAATTGGGAGCAGTTTAGAATTCAGCAAAAAAGAACCAAGAGATTGATTAAGAGGGGAGAAATAGAGTATGAGTAAACTTGCAAGGAACATAAAAGCAGACTGTAAAAGCTTCTACAATTATGTAAAAAGGAAAAGATTAGTGAAGACAAATGTAGGTCCCTTACAGTCAGAAACGGGAGAATTTATAATGGGGATCAAGGAAATGGCAGAGCAATTAAACAAATACTTTGGTTCTGTCTTCACATAAGAGGACACAAATAACTGCCCAGAAATGCTAGGGAACCAAGGGACTAGTGAGAAGGAGGAATTAAAGGAAATTAGTATTAGTTTAAAAAAAAGTGCTGGAGAAACTAATGAGACTGAAAGACGATAAATCCCCAGGGCTTGATAATCTGCATCCCAGAGTATGAAAAGAGGTAGCCCTGGAAATAGTGGATGCATCTTCCAAAATTCTATAACCCCACTATTTAAAATTGCCATCTTCCAAAATTCTATAACCCTACTATTTAAAAAGGGAGAGAAAACAGGGAACTACAGACCGATTAGCCTAACATCAGTAGTAGGGAAAATGCTAGAGTCTATTATAAAGGATGTGATAACAGCACACTTAGAAAGTATCAACGTGATTAGACAAAGACAACATGGATTTATGAAAGGGAAATCACGTTTGACAAACCTACTGGAGTTTTTTGAGGATGTAACTGGTAGAATAGATAAGGGAGAACCAGTGGATGTAGTTTATTTGGATTTTCAGAAGGCCTTTGATAAAAGTCCCACATAAGAGGTTAGTGTGCAAAATTAAAGCACATGGGATTGGTGGTAATATACTGGCATGGATTGAAAATTGGTTAACAGATAGGAAACAGAGAGTAGGAATAAATGGGTCTTTCTCGGGGTGGCAGGCAGTGACTAGTGGGGTACCGTACCATTTCAGTGCTGGGGCCCCAGCTATTCACAATATATATCAATGATTTGGATGAGGGAACCAAATGTAATATTTCCAAGTTCGCTGACCACACAAAACTAGGTGGGATTGTGAGTTGTGAGGAGGATGCAAAGAGGCTTCAGGGCAATTTAGACAAGCTGAGTGAGTGGGCAAATACATGGCAGATGCAGTATGTGGATAAATGTGAAGTTATCCACTTTGGAAAGACAGAAAGGCAGAGTATTATTTAAATGGTGATAGATTGGGGAATGTTGATGTACAAAGGGACCTGGGTGTCCTTGTACACCAGTCACTGAAAGCAAACATGCAGGTGCAGCAAGCAGTTAGAAAACAACCCCAGCCTATCCAATCTTTTCTCAGTTAAAATTCTCCAGCTCTGGCAACATCCTCGTAAATCTCCTCTGTACCTTCTCTAGTGCAGTCACATCTTTCCTGTAATATGGTGACCAGAATTGTTTGCAGTACTCAAGCTGTGGCCTAACCAATGTTTTATACAGTTCCAGCATAACTTCCCTGCTCTTATATTCTATGCCTCATCTAATAAAGGAAAGTATCCCGTATGTCTTTTTAACCACCTTATCTACCTGTCCTGCTACCTTCAGGGATCTGTGGACATGCACTCTAAGGTCCCTCACTTCCTCTACACCTCAGTATCCTCCTGTAAATGTACGTTTATATAGCATCTTTCACCTCAAGACATCCCAAAGTGCTTCATAGCCAAAGAATTTTGACGTGTACTTTGTTTTGTAGGCAAACAAATTGCACACAGTGAGGTCCCATCCTCTGTTCTGTGAGCTAAACCAATGCATGGATGAGCAAGTGCAGAATTACCACTGTGCATCAGTGCTCACAAGAATTATCTCTTAATTGTGTAGAATGGTTCAGGTATTTAGGCAGTTGGTAAATACAAGCCTGCATTTCATTCAAACTATTCAGTGTGAAAGACAGGAGTCCAAATAATATTGTTTTCAATTCAGCCCAAAACAGAAAATGGTGTTAAAACTATGTGCAATGTTAACAAAGGATTTCTGGTCCAGGGCTCATAAGTCCATAGTAGTTTAATTTAACACTCTTAAAAAGGATTGGCTTTAGAAATGGAAATGCTTAGTTCAGATGAGGAGGCACACAGGCCTGCAAAATACCAGCACTGCATACTAAGAAAACATGAAATATCATCAGATGAGTACAAGTCTTCCTTTCCTGCAGCAACCTGTCATAAAGCATTTTGCCCGACAGGTATGGTGTCATTCCAGAATATCGCAACCTTTACAGCAGGCATGTGTAAGCCGGTATTTAATTTTAAAAAAACATAATGTAGTCTTTAATTTACTACTCAATTCAATATCTCAATCTGGCTGCAATTCTCTTTGTATGTCATCTACTTTCCTGATTTAAAGTTATTTTTTAATCTCAACAGTTAGGTATAGAGACTCAAGTTAATATGACTGCAGGTCAAGTTGAAGCATCATATGCAGCATTGCCTAAAAGTTAACTAAAAATTAAAACATACATATAAAAATATACTTTAAAAGATTTTAATACATATGTACAAAAAGCTTTTACATTAGGCTTTGTTTATAAAGCTCTCAGTAGCTCAATATGAAAATACGGTGTCATACGTAAAGAACAAGCTCAGAAACTTTTATTAATGCACAATAATCCACTACTAGTTCCTTGTATTAAATGGATAAGTAGTAGTTCACTAAATTTAGGACTTATTCTAGACCAAACAAAAAAGTTTTCACAATAAATGCTTTATACATTGTGTGTACATTGATCTTCAGTAAGTTTTGACATGATTCTGGTTGATTTGCCAATTTAAAAACAGATGATCCGCTTACATTTGCTAAACAAAAAAAATCACAATTTTTGAAGTACATAACAAGATGTACAGTGCAATATCTATGAACAGTGTCTAACTGCAAATGGTTCCACACTTGATTGTGACAAAATATCAAAGCAACTAATTTAAAACAAAATTGCAGTGCACGCATGACAGCACCGATTAACAATGAAACTCAAAAACTGGTTCGGACCTTGACTAAGTATACCATCATCAGAGTGGTACTATTTAAACTGTACAATATAAAAGTGGCAGTAATTTTTCTCTTTAAGATTAGCTCTCAACAAAAAGTAGTTACTTGAAAGTACTAAAAACAATATACAGTTTTTCAGTGTACTACTTCAATAATACATAATCACACAATACCCAAGCAGGAAATAACTTAGAATGCAAGAACTGTACAATAGGTTTTAAGCAATTTCAGTACAAGGAAAAACGATTACTTCACCGGGAAGAAGTTTAAATGTGGTCACAGGTATATTCTCTCTATACATATATATATATATTTCTATTACCATAAAAAATTATTCATTCAAAATGTAGTTCTTACATACTCAGACCAAAAAAAAATTAGTCATACAGTCTGGCGTGTGCCACTGCATGCATTTCTTTGAACAGTTAACAAACAGACTGTACATAGTAAAAAAATAAATAAAACACTACCAACAAGCCAAATAAGTTAAAGAACCAGGACAAGCTACAATATACACACTGAATGCCAGTCTTTCGAGGAGTGGATGCTAACAGAAAGGTGATGCTGTTGGATCAAAAGTCTTGAACATTTCTTTCAGTGGTTTTTTACCCTTTTTACTGTTTAAATCATCTTCCTCCACTTGGCTAGGAGGTCCAGAATGTTTAGTTTGTCTTGGGTCACTATACTGTGGTCTGATTAGGCCAGCTAAAGCCTGGATTGGTAGGTTATGTACTGCAGGAACAGAAGCAGCAGCTGCCTGGGCTCCTCCAGACTTCGACTGCGGTCTGTAACTGTCAGACTTCTCTGCACCAAGATCGGTTGTATTCTCTGCACTATTACCTTCCTGCACCAATGAAGATTTATACAGTAGTGATGAAGAATCACACTGGACATTTTCCGATTTTGCGGGATTTTTTGGTACAAGAAGTTTCTTTAGTTGCTCTCCTCCTTCCCTAGAGGAATCGGCTTGCGTAGTTAAAACCGAAGTCACTAAGCTTTGAGAAGTCTGTGTCCGTGGGTCATAGAGACTGATGCCACTGAGCAATGTGCTGGGGGATCCAAGTCCAATGCCACTTGCAGACAGTTTGGGAGCATACGGAGGGAGTGAGGTCTGATCCATCTTAACAGCGACTCCCGACACTTGTGTAGAACCACTACTTATTTTTGATAAGCGAGGATCTGCTCGTGCAACGTGGAACTCTCTTGAAGTAGTATCTGTGCTGTTGCTTTTCTGCAATCTAGGATCTGATGACTTTTGTAATCGTGGGTCTAAAGGTCTGTCGGAAGAAACCTTTGAGTCTGCGTTCTTTTCGGTGCTTTTTATTGCACTATTCTCTTTAGACCGCAAAGACAACCGTGGATCAGCAATCTGACGAGGGTCACTTATAATACTCAGCGCTCTATTCAGACGTTGGTTAGCTATTAGTGGAGGGAGAGGCAAATTTATTGAAGACACCGGGTCTTGCTTTGGCAGCGGTAGTGGAAGGAGGTCCTCAGGTGTCCAAATAACAAGTTTTGCAAAGTGGGGTTTAGAGAGGGTGATGTCCATCTTGATGTGGCTGAACTGCTTCAGCTGACAGCGTGGATCCCGTAAGGTCGCACCAGGTATTGTCTCCAAAGGTATTATGGCTGCTTTCTCCCTCAGTTCTCGTTCTGACTCTTCATCATCATCCAGTCCTTGCTGCTTATTGTTTGAGATAGGATGAGAATCGTGTTTAGGGCTCTCACTAACAGAAAGGCCTATACTGGCATTCTCATGTACCTTCATCTTTCTGGGATCTCTTGCTAATCTTGGATCAGCAGAGACTACGACCTCTGAAGGTTTTTTGACTTCTCCAGTTGTACTTTGTCGTAAGTCAGCCCTTAATCGAAGATCTGAAGGTTTATTTTCAGGGGCTTTTTCTTTCACAAGTCTGGGGTCCATGTTTGTGTAAGATGTCTGCTCTGTTACAGTAGGCTGTTGGTTCTTCATGGTCTCGCTTTGTTTCTTAAGGGTTTTCAATATTGCTTTTACACTGCTACCATCTTCCTCTTCATCACTCGAATACCAATTTACAGATTCATCTGAAACAAGTTAGGAAAATATCAATACCAATTCTACTAGTAAATTTAAATATTGATTTTGAGTAATCAACACCACCATAATCAGGTGCTGTGCAAGAGAAGCAGATTTAAATAATTCTGCCCCTTCCAGTGCTATGCATAGTATACTGGAGGACAGCTTGCTCCCAGGACTATCAATGCTACTTTAGATACAGCCACTAGGAGGAGCAGCAGCATGATACTGCTGGGTGACTGGCAGCAGTTGAGCATTCAGTTGTTGAACTTGTGCATAAATGCTGTAACCATTTCAGTGGAATCAAAATGAATGGTTCTAGTAAAATGAGTTTAGGCAGTTTTAAACCAGTTACTGCTGAGTGGGACTCCATAGTAAAGAGGTCACATGATTCAGCATCAACAGCAAGTTATTAGACAGCTCAAAAGCTGATCATAACTGGTAGGTTAACCTTAACATTGTTCCTTGGGTTTTTACTAAAATAATGAAAAGAAATACTTCTTACAGATCCCATCTGCCACTAGAGGCAAAGAATCTGTATATTAAATGTTGATGTACAAAAGACATAAATTGTACTGAACACTTCTAGGTCACCATTAAGCAGTTCTGCTTAAGCTTTCCAAATGATCTCAAACTGATAATTACAAACAACCCATTACACAAATGATTGTATGCAATGAGGCCAAGTTCACCCGTTAAAGCTATGGTTTAAAAATGGACCTAAAAGGGTAAAATGTTAGTTTATATTGAGTTACAGTGTTAACAGATCGTAATCTACCTATATATTACTAAATCTTACACTGGGTGCACACCTCTCGTCCACAAACCTTATTTCCTGTTGTCACAATTTTCGGTCACACCTTTGTCAACATTTACCATTCAATTTTGCTATGTAACTGGTGTAGTTGCAGGCTCCTACCACTAGGCGGCACAATGGAGCAAGTTTCTGAAGTCTCATCCAAGTCCATCACCATCTTGTATATAAAGTAATTCATAGAATTTACAGCACAGAAACAGGCCATTCGGCCCAACTGGTCTGTGCTGGTGTTTATGCTCCACACGAGCCTCATTCCACCCTATCTGCATATTCTTCTATTCCTTTCTCTCTCTTGTACTTATCTAGCTTCCTGTTAAAGGCACCTATGCTATTCGCCTCAACTACTCCATGTGGTAGCAAGGTCCACATTCTAACCACTCTCTGGGTAAAGAAGTTTCTCCTGAATGTCCTATTGGATTTATTAATGACTTTTATATTTATGGCACCTAGTTTGATCTCCCCCACAAGTGGAAATATCTTCTCTACATCTGCCCTATCAAACCATTCATAATTTTTAAGACCTCTATTAGGTCACCCCATAGCCTTCTCTTCTAGAGAAAACAGCCCCAGCCTGTTCAGTCTTTCCTGATAGTTTAACCTTAGTTCTGAAATCATCCTTGTAAATCATTTTGTGCACCTTCTCCAGTGCCTCTTTATCCTTTTTGTAATATGGAGACCAGAACTGTACACAGTACTCCAAGTGTGGTCTAACCAAGGTTCTATGCAAGTTTAACATAACTTCCCTGCTTTTCAATTCTATGCCTCCAGAAATTAAACCCAGTGCTTGGTTTGCACTTTTTATGGCCTTGTTAACATGCGTCCCTTTTCTCCTAAACCCCATTTAGACTCTTATTTTCCAAGGGTATGTGGCCTCCTTATTCCTCCTACCAAAATGCACCACCGCACACTTATTTATATTGAAATTCATTTTCTATTTACACGCCCATTCTGCAAGTTTAATAACATCTTGTATTTTGTCGCAGTCTTCCTCAGTATTAACTATACTCCGCAATTTGGTGTCATTCGTAAATTTTGAAATTGTACTTCCGATTCCAAAGTCCAAATTGTTTATGTAAATAGTGAACAGCAGTAGACCTAGCACTGATTCCTGTGGAACACCATTTCCTACTTTATACCGGTCTGAGTAGTTACTTTTTAACCCCTACTTTCTGTTTTCTATCTAGCTTGCTATCTATTCTTTTACTTGTCCCCTGACTCCACATGCTCTGACTGTAGTCATGAGTCTACTATCAAAAGCCTTTTGAAAATCCAAGTATATTACATCTATTGCATTACCCTTGTCTACTCTTTCAGTTACTTCAAAGAATTCAATAAGTTTGGTCAAGCATGACATTCCCTTTTGAAACCAGTGTTGACTATTCTTTATATTTTCAGTTTCTAGATGTTTCTCTATTACATCTTTTGAGTAAAGATTCCATTATGTTTCCAACTACCAATGTTAAGCTAACTGGCATATAGTTCCCTGGACTTGTTCTATCTCCCTTTTTAAATATAGGAATCACATTAGCTGTCCTCCAGTCCTCTGGCAGGAGTCCCTTTTCTAATGAATTTTTATAAATATATAATAGTGCCTCTACTATTTCTTCCTTGGCTTCTTTTAGTATGTGTGGATGTAATCCATCTGGACCAGGGGTTTTATCCTCTCTAAGTTTATCTAGTTTATCAATCTCCCCCCTTTCTATGTTAAATGTCTTGATATCTTTTTTGATTTCTTCTTCTCATGTCATCTCCACCCAGTTAGTCTCCCTTGTAAATACGGAGGCAAAATAATTATTCAATATTTCTGCCATTTTGCTGTCATTACCTAGAGTTTATCTTGTGCATCCCTTAGCGGCAGCACTATTGAACTGAACAGCTTGTACCCATGTTCAAACAGGATTTGACACTCAATGGAGGAAAATGCCTGGGACAATGATCCTTTTTTTTTGTGCCTTGTGCAGGTGTTCCTCCCCTAACTTGCTGTAAGGCCTTGTTATGGACCACTACATTAATGTGCTCAGAGATGGAGCTAAGTAACAGCAAGAGCATTGAAACCTAGTACTGCAAGTTTGCCAAGTAGCTCCAAGCCCGATCATAAAGAGAAACAAGTGACAAGCAGGGAAGGAACATTCTGTCTTGGTATTGAACTTCCAAAGAATAAGGAACACCCATACATAACATAGGTCATTAACATTTTCTCACGTTCATTCAACATCCACATACAAAGAGAAGTATACAAGGCAGTACAGAAAACTGGTCATGGGATTCTGGAGAACCTACAACTTCAAGGTAGTTTGGAACATAGATGCTCCAGGCATTTATCCTCCCAAGTGTTATGAGCTCAAAAGGAATCCTTTGCCTTTTGGACCAAAAAGTGACCCTGGAATAAGCTTTGCTTAGGAAAATCATACAATGAAGAAAGAACCTGTAAGCAGCCGTTGTGGGCATTTATCACTACAAGGCCTTGTAACAGCCTAATCAGATTTTAAAACCAGATGATAGCATTAGCCACCAGTAGCTAAAAGTGCGAAAAAATTGGTAAGGCTAAGACTCAATTCACAGTGGTGGTTGGTGTTTGCCCGAAACACACAGGTATCAAAACTCAAAGCAAAATGCACAATAGTTGCAAATTAATTCTATTTGTTCCAGAATGATTGAAAAAAAGTCAGCTGTCAGTTGACACAAATAACTCCTTTCTGATCCAGGAGACAAAACACCTGATGAGAGAAAAAAAGGACTAGCGGCCTCTATTACAGTAATGTCATAATACCTTAAATTGAAGGGACAGTGTCCAACTTTTGGAGCTGGGGAACCAGATACACATGGCAAAACTAGTGATTGGGCTGCATAGGATTACATAATAAGCCCCCCACATAGACAAAAAGGCAACCCCCACCCAAAGTGAGCGCCCTGTACATATAAAAAACCTGACATTCTCATTCTCCTTACCTTCATCAACACCTCAACGCTTGAAAGCCTCAACCGTTTAAAGTTCCTGGGCCCGGAGGATTAGAAAAGGCTGCTTCCCAATTGATGGATTTTAACCAAGGAGAAGCCTTTTCCAGTCTTCAAGGCTTGGGGACTTTAAAGAGCTGCCTAAATCTGGGTTGTGCCCAAGTGCAAAGACGAGAGAAGCCAGCAGGAAGGTTACAAGCCAGGTCTATTGGCACTCACTTGGGCCATAGGCCACCACTGCCTACATTCCATCCCACCCCAAGGATGCAGCAAATACCAGATTTTTTTTTAGGCAAAGGTTGAATAAATGAGGACGAATCAGGCTTAGCTGTATTGCGTCCACAGTCTGCCAACACTCATTGTCTAGATGCACACACAAGGATTGATCACTTAGTTAGTAACTGTCGACATCCAAACTCCACCAAGAGTTGGCGCCTTCAGGGCAAAGGGAAAAATAAAAGAAATACGTCTTGGGTACGAATTACGTGAGAGTAAACACCATTCAGTGACAGAAAACAAATAGTCTCAAACCAATCAAATGAACAGCATCTTTTAAGACTAACCTTCATCTCTGCTCTGCAGCAACTGTGACTGGTTATTGTCTGATCCTCCCTCTTCCTGTTGCTTCTGCTTAATTCTCAGAAATAGAGCTTTTTGTTTGGCTGGGAGGAAGTCTGGAACAGTAACAGTAGGCTTACGACCTGTTGAACTACTGGCATCCGATTCAGTGTCGCTATCTCTAGAATCATCTGTGCCCAAGTAAGACTGATGATCTCTCTGCTCAGATGCCGAATTTGATACTCCATCTGAATATTTAAAAACATAAAAAAGAAATTTGTTCCTTCATAAGTCAATAAGACTCTGCTAATGGGTCACAAATAAGACACTTCAAGGAAATTATCTACCTGCCTTTATTTATATTTTTCTGAAACAACCACACCTCTGCAGTTAAATGTTATTATACTATTGTAATGTTCATTTTAATTTCTACTGTGTTCCTGCCCCAGTTACAAGCAAGCAACCATTTCCAGACATTTACCATACCATAATACTGTGCTGGATATACAAGACTCGTCTGAATTAAATTGTTTGCCTGCATATTTGGTTGGCATGCATAAACCTAGTGAGGACACAGAATTCACCACCTGGGGGAATTATGAGCAAGAAGCCTCTTTCTACTGTGATACAGCATGCCATCACAATGCACAATTAGGAACAAATAACTAAGTAAATCAGTTTAAAGCACCTTACTGCAATGCTGAAAGAGCTTTGTACACATATCAAATGAGGGATTTTAACTACAGAAAATCATTACATAGAATATACAGCACAGAAACAGGCCATTCAGCCCAAATGGTCCATGCCAGTGTTTATGCTCCACGCGAGCCTCCTCCCACTCCTCTTTATCTAACCCTATCAGCATAACCTTCTTTTCCTTTCCCCCCCCCCTAATGCCACATAGAATTTTCCAACAGCATGAACCATTAACTTCTAGTCACTTGAAACATTTTGAAAATGTTACTACAGCACTGCACCAGTGGATATTGGGAATGTTTGTCCAGCTCCATAGTGGGAAATCTGTCAGTGTTAGTTGAAGGCCCGTTTAAAAACGTGAATATAGATTTGGTGTCTAAGCAATACCTGAACAAAGGTTGTTTTAACTGTGACGTGCTGGTCCTTTAAGCAGCAACTTCAAACAAGTTCAATTAAGTAACAATCATGCCATACCTCCCATATGGTTTTCTTGCTCCAAACTTTGCACTGCTTGTTGCGAATAGTAAGAGTTATAGAAGTCCACTGGATTTTGGATTTGCTGGTACGCGATATCTTGCTGGTACGCGATATCTTGCTGGTACGCGATATCTTGCTGGTACGCGATATCTTGCTGGTACGCGATATCTTGCTGCATTTGTTGAGATGCATCTACTGGAAACTGCGGGTGAGTCTGATTTTGTGATGGTGGTGGTATCTGATGTTCCATGGGCATGTTCATCATAGCTCCCTGAAATCCCATCTGACCTGGAGCTCCATTTGGTCCTGTATTTATTGGTGGGCCTGGAAATCCTGGCGGGAGGGGTAAACCAGGGTGTCCTGGAGGAACTGGCGCTCCAGGTTGGCCTTGTAATACTGGCGGTCCAGGTAAGCCTGGTGACATGACTGGCCCAGGCATACCTTGTGGAACTGGCAGACCATGTGGTGCTGTAGGACAAGGAGGACCAAAACCACCTGGAGACTCTGGAGGTCCATTGGGTCCTGGAGGCATCATGTTTTGTTCTGGACCTGGACCACCTCCAAACATCTGAGGGGGAGGTGGTGGTTCGTTTCCTTCGAATGGAGGATGTGGGGGTGACGTACTGTTATAAAACTGCGGCCTAAAAAAAAAGCAAAAGATTAATGGAAAAACATGCAGAAAACCACCTCTTTCTCCGAACCAAATAGTGAGGCAATTTAAAGTGCAGCTGAATATCGTTGCTACCCCTCCACCCGCTCAATTTTTAAAAAAAATGCCACCCTTATAAGTTGAGGTCAATCAAATTTATAATGAACACATCACAAGATCTGTTTTGTGGAAGTTACTGCTTTTCCAGTCGAGATCAGAAACTGACCATGTGGGGAAAGCACAAACACATGAATGAAAATCTATTTTGCTGTAGCGCTATAACAACTACAGACTGGGATAGCCAAGGCGCTTGATTCCCCAACTATAAAACCTGAAGTGCTATTACATGTAAATTTCTTCTCGTTTTCCTATAAAGAGAAAGTCAACTCTTTAACCCTAAACCGATGGTCTCTCACTGCTTATCTAACAATTCAATCTGCGTTGAGAGCATTGCTGCTGTTTTAAAGCGATGTTTATAATTAAAATTCATTAGACCTTTATTGGTATTTTAAATAGTACCAGAAAATCAATTAAATTTGCAATATGTAATGAAATCTGGCTGATATTATTCAATAATACAATATATTTTACCTATCAGACATTTTCTGCACAAAGCAATAGGTTGAGAGGGTTGGAAAAGGCTCCAACATTTTGGATACAAGTGAAACTAATTCATCAATGTTCCTATGGTTTTCAAAACCAGCTTTGCCTTTACTATAGACCACTCTCAGATTTGTAGAAAAAAAAACAGAAGTTGATCGTAATGTTAGCAGCTGATCCACCAAAAGTCTGAGAAAATGAAAATGGCACTTTTAGGACGTTTTATTGAAACTCGTGACTTCAAACATGGAGAAAGAAAAATAAAGATGTAGGAAAGTGTTTTATACATTAGAGGGAGAATATACTGACAAAGTAGCATTTTAAATAGTTTTAACTCAAACACTGCTCTTTTAAACTGAAAATCAGTACAGTACAGATCGAGAAAATAGAATCAGATTAACCTAGCAAGAAATATAAAAACAGATTGTCTACAAGTATGTAAAAAGAGTAGCGAAAGTAAATGTGGATCCCTTAGAGACTGAGACAAGAGAAATTATAATGGGGAATAAGGAAGTGGCAGAGACGTTCAACAAATATTTTGTATCTGTCTTCATAGTAGAAGACATAAAAAACACACAGGAAATAATGGGGAACCAAGGGTCTAATGAGAGTGAGGAACTTAAAGTAATTAATATCTGTAAAGAAAAAGTACTGGAGAAATTAAAGGGACTAAAACCCAATAAATCCCTTGGACCTGATGGCCTACATCCTAGGGGGTTCTAAAAGAGGTAGCTGCAAAGATAGTGGATGCATTGGTTATGATCCTCCAAAATTCCCTAGATTCTATAACAGTCCCAGTGGATTGGAAGGCAGCAAATGTAACTCTGCTATTCAAGAAAGGAGGGAGAGAAAACAGGGAACTACAGGCCAGCTAGCCTGACATCAGTCGTCGGGAAAATGTTGGAATTCATTATTAAGTACGTGTAACAGGGCACTTAGATTCATCATATGGTTAGGCAGAGTCAGCATGTTTTATGAAAGGGAAATAGTGTTTGACAAATCTATTAAGAGTTTTTTGAGGACGTAACTAGCAGAGTAAATAAAGGGGAACCAGTTGATGTAGTATATTTGAATTTTCAAAAGGCATTCGATAAGGATCCACACGAAAGGTTGCTACACAAGATAACGTGTTGGGGGTAATATATTAGCATGGATAGAGGATTGGTTAACAGACAGAAAACAGAGTAGGAATAAAAGGGTCATTTTCAGGTTGGCAGGCTGTAACTAGTGGGGTGCCGCAAAGATCAGTGCTGGGGCCTCAGCTATTTACAATCTATATTAATGACTTAGATGAAGGGACCGAGTGTAATCTATCCAAGTTTGCAGACGATACAAAGCTAGGTGGGAAAGTAAGCTGTGAGGAGGACACAAAGAGTCTGCAAAGGGATACAGACAGGATAAGTGAGTGGGCAAGGAGGTGGTGGATGGAGTGTAATGTGGGGAAATGTGAGGTTATTCACTTTGGTAGGAAGAATATAGAAAAGCAGAGTATTTTTTAAATGGTGAAAAACTATTAAATGTTGGTGTTCAGGTGGATTTGGGTGTCCTTGTACATGAAACACAGAAAGTTAACTTGTAGGTACAGCAAACAATTAGGAATGGAAATGGTATGTTGGCCTTTATTGCAAGGGGGTCGGCGAACATAGAAAAAATAGGAGTGGTAGGCCATTCGAGCCTGCTCCGCCATTCAATATGATCATGGCTGATCCTCTATCTCAATACCATATTCCCACACTCTCCCCATACCGCTTGATGCCTTTTGCGTCTAGAAATCTATCTAGCTCCTTCTTAAATATACTCAGTGACTTGGCCTCCACAGCCTTCTGTGGTAGAGAATCCCACAGGTTCACCACCCTCAGTGAAGAAATTTCTCCTCATCTCAGTCCTAAATGTCCTACCCCCGTGTCCCAAACTGTGACCCCACATTCTGGACACCCCAGCCAGGGGAAACATCCTCCCTGCATCCAGTCTGTCTAGCCCGGTCAGAATGTTATGTTTCATTGAGATCCCCTCTCATTCTTCTAAACTTGAGTGAATACAGGCTGAGTCGACCCAGTCTCTCCTCATTTGACAGTCCTGCCATCCCAGGGATCAGTCTGGTGAACCGTCACTGCACTCCATCTATGGCAAGTATATCCTTTCTTAGGTAAGGAGACCAAAACTGCACACAATACTCCAGGTGTGGTCTCACCAAAGCCCTGTATAACTGCAGTAATTGTAAACAATTTTACAACACCAAGTTATAGTCCAACAATTTTATTTTTAATCCCACAAGCTTTCGGAGGCTTCCTCCTCACCACCTGAGGAAGGAGGAAGCCTCCGAAAGCTTGTGGGATTAAAAGTAAAATTGTTGGACTATAACTTGGTGTTGTAAAATTGTTTACAATGGTCAACCCCAGTCCATCACCGGCATCTCCACATCATAACTGCAGTAAGACATCCTTGCTCCTGTACTCAAATCCTCTTGCAATGAAGGCCAACATACCATTTGCCTTCCTAACTGCTTGCTGCATCTGCATATTTGCTTTCAGTGACTGGTGTACAAGGACATCCAAGTCCCTTCGTACATCAATATTTCCCAATCTATCACCATTTAAATAATACTCTGCCTTTGTTTTTTCTTCCGAAGTGGATAACTTCTCTTTTATCCACATTATACTGCATCTGCCGTGTATTTGCCCACTCACTCAACTTGTCTAAAATCTCCTTGAAGCCCCTTGGCAGCCTCCTCACAATTCACGATCCCACCTAGTTTTGTGTCATCAGCAAACTTGGAAATATTACTTTTGGTTCCCTCATCCAAATCATTGATATATATTGTGAATAGCTGGGGCCCCAGCACTGATCCCTGCGATACCCCACTAGTCGCTGCCTGCCACCCCGAAAAAGAACCATTTATTCCTACTCTCTGTTTCCTGTCTGTTAACCAATTTTCAATCCATGCCAGTATATTACCACCAATCCCATGTGCTTTAATTTTGCACACTAATCTCTTATTTGGGATTTTATCAAAGGCCTTCTGAAAATCCAAATATACCTCATCCACTGGTTCTCCCTTATCTATTCTACCAGATACATCCTCAAAAAACTCCAGTAGGTTTGTCAAACATGATTTCCCTTTCATAAATCCATGTTGACTTTGTCTAATCCCATTGATATTTTCTAAGTGTCATGTTATCACATCCTTTATAATAGACTCTAGCGTTTTCCCCACTACTGATGTTGGGCTAACTGGTCTGCAGTGCCCTGTTTTCACACTCCATCTTTTTTTAAATAGTGGGGTTACATTTGCCACCCTCCAATCTGCAGGAACTGTTCCATAATCTATAGAATTTTGCAAGATGACAACCAATGCATCCACTATTTCCGTAGCTATCTCCTTTAGTACTCTGGGATGCAGATTATCAGGTCCTGGGGACTTATCGGCTTTCAGTCCCATTAATTTCTCCAGCACTTTTTTTTTGCTAATACTAATTTCCTTTAATTCCTCCTTCTCACTAGTCCCTTGGTTCCCTAGCATTTCTGGGAAGTTATTTGTGTCCTCGTCCGTGAAGACAGAACCAAAGTATTTAATTGCTCTGCCATTTCCCTGTTCCCCATTATAAATTCTCCAGTTTCTGACTATAAGGGATCTACATTTGTATTCACTAATCTTTTTCTTTTTACATACTTGTAGAAGCTTTTACAGTCCACTTTTATGTTCCTTGCAAGTTTACTCTCATACTCTATATTTCCCCTCTTAATCAATCTCTTCGTTCTTTTTTTCTGAATTCTAAATGGCTCCTAATCCTCAGGCTTGCTACTTTTTCTGGCATATGATTCCTCTTTGGATCTAATACGATCCTTAATTCTTTTGTTAGGCACCGTTGGGCCACATTGCCTTTTGTGTTCTTGCGCCAGAAAGGAATGTATAATTGTTGCAATTCATGCGTTTGTTCCTTATATGTTAGCCATTGCCTATCCACTGTCATGCCTTTTAATGAAGCTTCCCAATCTATCATAGCTAACTCACTCCTCATACCGTCGTAGTTTCCTTTGTTTAGATTTAGGACCCGAGTTTCAGATTGGACTACTTCACTTTCCATCTTAATGAAGAATTCTATCATGTTATGGTCACTCTTCCCTAAAAGACCCTGCACAACAAGATTATTAATTAACCCCTTCTCATTGGACAATACCCAATCTAGGATAGCCTGTTCCCTGGTTGGCTCCTCAACGTACTGGTCTAAAAAAAATCTCGTACACACTCCAGGAATTCATCCTCCACAGTATTATTGCTCATTTGGTTTGGCCAGTCTATATGTTGATTAAAGTCATCCATGATTACTGTAGTACCCTTGTTACATGCATCTCTAATTTCCTGTTTGATGCCGTCCCCTACATTACCACTACTGTTTGGAGGCCAACAGACAACTCCCACCAGTGTTTTCTGCCCCTTGGTGCTACTTAACTCCACCCAGACTGATTCTACATCTTGATTTTCTGAGCCAATATCCTTTCTCACTATTGCTCTGATTTCATCCTTTACTAACAACGCCACCCCACCTCCTTTTCCTTTTTGCCTGTCCTTCCTAAATATCGAATACCTTTGGATATTCAGCTCCCAGCCTTGGTCACCCTGCAGCCATGTCTCTGTAATTGCAATTATATCGTATCCGTTTACATCTATTTGCGCTGTTAATTCATCTCCTTATTACGAATACAAGAATAAGGAAGTCTTGCTGAGACCACACCTGGAGTACTGTGTACAGTTTTGGTCTCCTTACCTGAGGAAGGATATACTTGCCTAGGAGACGGTGCAACAAAGGTTTCACTAGATTGTTTCTTGGGATGAGCTTTGTCCTATGAGAGATTGAGTAGAATGGGCCTATACTCTCTGGAGTTTAGAAGAGTGAAAGGTGATCTCATTGAAACATACAAGATTCTGAGAGGGCTTGACAGGGTAGATGCTGAGAGGGATGTTTCCCCTGGCTGGAGAGTCTAGAACTAGGGGGCATGGTCTCAGGACCATTTAGGACGAGATGAGGAGAAATTTCTTCACTCAGAGGGTTGTGAATCTTTGGAATTCTCTACCCTAGAGGGCTGTGGATGCTGAATCATTAAATATATTCAAGGCTGAGATGGATAGATCTTTGGAGAATCAAGGGATATGGGGATTCGACGGGAAAGTGGAGTTGAGGTTGAAGATCAGCCATGATCTTATTGAATGGTGGCGCAGGCTCGAGGGGCCGTTTGGCCTACTCCTGCTCCTATTTATTATGTACTTTCAAAAACCTTAAAAACACATAGGTCAAAGCAAACAAACCGTTTGGAAGTTAAGCCTGATGTTTGTTACTTCAGGCTGCATTTACACTACACAAGTTTCGGACGGGGTGAAGAACCAGTTTCTGCTTTACTCCTACACAAAATGTGCATCATGTAAATGCAGAGTTAAGACCTGATTGGACTCCAAAGTAGAATGAGACTCCCCCTCCAGAGTCTCGCACCACTTCGCTCTGCTGTTAGGCTGGGCCTCAACTCCAGGTTAGATATAGCCTGCACCTAGACAATAACTGTAGGGTCAGTGTGAATTAAAACCTCTTTGCACTGAAACTACAGTTGTAGCGTAAATGCATTCATATCAAGTCCTGGAGATAAGTTGGATAACGTGCATATGTTGATTATTGGGAGGAGACAAAGAAACCCTCAACATATGCAAATAACAGGTGTCTATAAATGACAAACCATGCCATTTTATATATGTCTGTCAACATCTATTCAAATCAGAAAAGACTGTACATTTGAGTAGGCCTACACTAGTACTTTTTAAACTCAGTTTGCTTTGAATGGTGTATGTAACCCATTGTACCTGATCACTGGCCTTTATTCCAACGACAGATATGCATTAAAATCAACATACCTCAGTCCCATCTTGTGAGCAAAGACGGTCGTTGGCTGTACCACAATATCAAAGATAGAGGGAATCTTCCTCCCTGGTGAAGTGGCTTGTGGCTGGGTGCCAGGAGGACCCATCGGCACTGGACCAGGAAAGTTTGGTGGTTGTGGAGGAGTTGGTAGTAATCCAACCCCTGGTGGCGGCTTTGGGAGAGGAGTTATACCTTGTCTCCTAAGTTCTTCCACTTCATGTTTATCATCATCTTCGTTATACTCGTACTCATAATCATATTCATAATTATCAAAGTCATTGGTATTGCTGTGGTCATTATCATAATTTACACTTTCATTGTTCAACACCTGACAAAATATAATAAACATTAATTTGTCAAGTAGACATAGGTTTAATAAACAATTTTGCAAGTTTTATAAACTTAACCTAGCTAAGATTGTAAATAAATTTAAGAAACAAATACCTATACTGAACACTCTTGCTTAGACCAATTGTTGGTAATTCAAATGCAACAACTTTACGATTCCTTGGTAAGTATATAATCCCCTTTATCAGAAAAGTGTGAAACGGCCACATCCAGAAACAGTCAATGACCTTAGCTTTCAATTTGGTCAAGACACAAGCTAAAAATGTAATGCAGTTAAACACACAACACAAGACCAACCCCCAATTTTATAGAAAGCATTTTAGGTTTTCATTCGATACTACAAAATTGATGATTCTCCCACCCAGTACCTGCCGTAAGTGACGATTCTTCATAAGTCTTAAAATGAGCTTCAGACAACTCAATCATAGGAGACAACACTGCTGACCCTATACTTAACCATCCTTGATACCCCCTCTCACTTACACACACCACAGAAGCTGGATCGCCAGTGGAATGGAAACTGACAAGAATGTTAAAGCCAACTTCAGCACCGCCAGTACTATGCCTGCTAAGATCAACTAACAGAGATACATCAAAATGACAGTACACAGACCATTCAGCCCAACTGGTCTCTGCCAGCGTTTATGCTCCACACTAGCCTCCTCCCTCCCTATTTCATCTAACCCTATCAGCATACCCTTCTAATCCTTTCTCCCTCATGTGCTTACCTAGCTTCCCTCTAAATGCATCTATGCTATTTACCTCAACTACTATTTGTGGAAGCGCATTCCACATTCTTACCACTCTTTGGGTAAAGAAGTTTCTCCTGAATTCCCTATTGGATTTATTAGTGACTATCTTATATTTGTGACCTCTAGTTTTGGACTTCCCCCACAAGTGGAAACATTTTCTCTAAGTCTACCCTATCAAACCCTTTCATTAACATAGCACAGACCAGCAAATGAACCTGAGATTTTCCTGGTCTGTACCACAGAATGGCATACCATACTGTGCATTTTTTTTTACACAGCCATCAACAGGGCTATTTGTAGTTCATTTTAGGTTTTTAATCATATGCATTTGTTGGCAAACAAACCTTGTCTAACAATTCCCTTGTTTCTTCAGTAAGTGGAGCATGAGAGAACTTGCAGTTGTCTCCTTGGTAGCACTTTGCTCCTGTGTGGTAGAACTTACATGGATATTCACGTAAAATTACATTAAGGAACATAACTGATTTAATTAGAACACTTAAAACACAACAAGGAAATCTGTGGAAGAGAGAATTTTAGAGCTCGTGAAACCTAACAGACCACTTCTTACGTACAAGTACATTTCCCCATTAATAAAAGCCAATGGGAAAATAATACACCCCAGATTTATCAATCAAGTAACTTTATGAACCACATTTGCACACTAATTTACTGATGCTATAATAGAGCACCTTGAAAATTCACCATTCAAAAAGCCTGTTAACCATTTCATTGGTCTAGATGATTCCAAATGCACTTGCATTAGCTGAAAAAAGTGGACTTTGGAGCCAAAGATTTGCTTCCATTTCCAAAATTGACTGGGGAGCAACAGAACAACAGAGGTGATAAAAAAAATGTAAAAACATAAGTGAAGCACAAAGAACGTGGTATAGCAAGGTAAATTGGGTAGAAATAAAAATTAAAGTTACATACAAGGGAAAATGGGTGCAGAGGCAACCGCGAAAGTAGAAACAGGTTAATTTTAGTATTTTTTTAATCCATGGTTATTACAATAATAAAACTATTCCTGACATCTGAGTCACTTTCATTACTGTAATGTTAATGTTTGCTTCAGCATAATTTATGAACTGAAGTTGAACAAAACTAACTAGCCCAAGACGACAGGCATTTCCCTGGACCTATAATAACTGAGATTAATATTTCTGCATATAAAATCCTTATTAAATAGTTACAAGCCCAAAGTTCAACAGCTAATCAAGAAATCATTGACTTCATTCATTTTCAATGCATAATTCTAGCTGCCTTTCTCTTGTGGCTCATTTAAAGCAGCTACTTAAACCACCTAAATACAGGACACTCAGCTTTCATCAGAAAAGGGACAAAAATCACAGAAGTGGACTAATGTATGAACACAAGGTCTAAGGAAATCCAATTTTTTTTATTCGTTCATGGGATGTGGGCGTCGTTGGCAAGGCCAGCATTTATTGCCTATCCTTAATTGCCCTTGAGAAGGTGGTGGTGAACTGCCTTTTTGAATCGCTGCAGTCCGTGTGGTGAAGGTTCTCCCACAATGCTGATTTGTGGATGAATGTTTACATCTACATGCAGCTAATAAAAAGATAAAGGATATCATGCATGAAAATACAGTTGTCTCCTTTGGTACAAAACCCATTTAGGTAGAATTTGCAGATGTCCTTCTTCTTCGCTGAGGCTATATCATGACTGTATCGGCATTGGTCCCCCTATTTAAAAATCAAAAATATATAAATAACAGCAGCAAGTCATAGCAAAAAGGAAGCAATCTGATGCCATTAGAAAATACAGTACTCTTGAAAATGTTGTGCAAGTTGCAAATTTCCTGAGGCTTCAGACTTCCCAAGGGCAAGAAATTTCTGGCAGTCAGGGGTATAAAGACAGATGGACTTGGCCACTTTGGACCACTTTTGTGCACCTTGTTCGACTGGCATTGGTAGAGTTGTCTTGTACGTAAATAAAATGAAAAATTATGTATAGTCTACTGAACTGTATTCCTAAAATGCTATTTTCTCAGTCGCCTTACTTTATGATTTACAACTGCTGGTAGTAGGCAGACAATTTGTGTGCAACTTACCTCTCATGATAGGATGAAGTTCTATTCTACAGACACTATTGCGAAGGACATGATGCCCTATACAATCATACAAAATTATTCCATAACTTACTTGAGACAATCTGGAGAATAGCTGCTAGCGTCTCAGAATAACTTGCATTATATATTATTGCCTACACAAGGACCCCCGTCAGGCCAAAACTGTTTTGAGTGCTACCTCAAAACATGCAAATTTGCTACTGAGGAGAAACTCTTGTTATCTGATTGCCACAACCATTACTGCTCATGTAGTGGCTAAACACCAACATTGACCAGTTAGACCGAACAACCTGAATCTCATGTTGCAACTTCCTATGTAATTAAGGTGGTGACCTAGTAAAAGAAGAAAAGAACTTGCATCTATATAGAGCCTTTCACGACCTCAGAATGCTTCACTAGCAATGAGATGCAACTGCTTTAATGTAGGGAAACGCGGGAACTGATGTGCACATAGCAAGGTCCCGTAAACAGCAATAAGAAATGACCAATTATACTGTTTTAGTGGTATTGGTTGAGGGATAAATATTGGCTAGGACACAGAACTTCCCTGCTCACCTTTAAGTAGTGCCACAAGATGTTTTATGTCCACTTGAGAGCCAATGGGCGCTCAGTTTAACATCTCATCCGAAAGTTGGCACCTCCGACAGTGCAGCACTCCTTCAGTACTGTACTAGAATGTCAGCTGAGATTATGTTTTTAGTAAACATCACCAACGATGTGGTAATCCACATTCTCATATTTTCAGATATTAGGAGTAATACTACATTGAGTAAGAACTTGGAACGGGGCGGGGGGGGGGGGGGGGGGGTGTGTCCTTCAAAGGATTCAAGAAGAGAAAGAAGTTCAACGTTGCCTTTAATCTACAGTTCTAACTGATACATACCAATAGGTTCTTTTAGTAGGTCATTAAGAGAGCATGATGTACACAAATTCTGCAACAAAAACATACCCTAGTACAGCGTCCCTCCAGAAAATACTTGCATATGCCTCCTTTCCTATTCTTTTCGCCTGTACCGTGATATGAAAAATCTTGATTTTTCTTCTTCTTCCGGGGAAAATTAGTACCTCCAAAACCATCCTGCAAAATACAATATTTAGATCAGTAATGTTGCTAAAACAAAAAAAAACGCTTCAGTTTTTTTCTCCCATTTTGCATAACTTGCAGCTCAAAGCTATCAAATTAGGGCTAATTGGTACAGCTTGCTAAAACAAGACTTTTAATAGATTAGGTTTCTATCTACGTTCCTGATCACTTAATCACAGAGTTGTCTCTTCCCAAAATATCCACTGTAATAATGTATATTTGGAATAAATGTGATTTTTTCCCAGCAATGCAAACCTAATTAAAACAGTGTAATGTAGCTGAAATTTAGCTCTGGTCTGCAGGAGTAAAGTAAGAAAATAGAATAAAGCTTTTATATAAGTGAACAATGATTTTATTTACAATACGTTATATATGTACCTCAATTTTTTTGAAAGAAAATCTGCAAATGGTTTTGTTTACAGTCCAGAAGTTTGAGACATAATTTTGAATTAGTGGAGCCATTGATCCAATCTGCTATAATGCCAAACATTTAAGGTAATGGGAAGGCTGGAGTGTTTTATAAGAAACATAAGAAATAGGAGGAGTAGGCCATACGGCCCCTCGAACCTGCTCCTCCATTCAACAAGATCATGGCTGATCTTAGACCTCAACTCCACTTTCCCGCCTGATCCCTATATCCCTTAATTCCCCTAGAGTCCAAAAATCTATCGATCTCAGCCTTGAATATATTCAACGACTGAGCATCCACAGCTGTCTGGGGTAGAGAATTCCAAAGATTCACAACTCTGAGTGAAGAAATTCCTCCTCATCTCAGTCGTAAATGGCCAACCCCTCATCCTGAGACCATACCCCCTAGTTCTAGACTCTCCCGCCAGGGGAAACAATCTCTCAGCATCTACCCTGTCAAGCCCCCTCAGAATCTTATAATTTTCAATGAGATCACCTCTCATTCTTCTAAACTCCAGAGAGTATAGGCCCATTCTACTCAACCTCTCCTTAGAGGACAACCCTCTCATCCCAGGAATCAATCTAGAAAACCTTTGTTGCACCGCCTCTAAGGCAAGTATATCCTTCCTTATCTTATGAAGCAGTATTGCATCAAGGAGTTTAGACAACGTAATTAAAGTAAAACACAATGGAGTTTAATGTCCCCAAGATCTATTGCTTACAGAATCCATTTACAAATAATAAACAATACTAATATTGGTGGTTAGCTATTCTATGATGGTGGTATAACATGCTGGTCATTGAATACAATAGCTCTGGACAATTAATACTTTGAACTTTCCAGTGTCCTTAGCATCATCAATTCACGCTTGAAGACCACTCCACAGTCAACATGTCTGATCTCACGTTTTTTCCTTTGAGAAATATTCAATGACGCATGGGTCATTAACCCCTCACATGCTAACTTCAGCAATAAAGAATCTAAATTAAAAATGCAACACATATAAAATCCATTATTGGCAGAATGGCATACTGCACGATAAACAGCAGCAGAGCTATCAAACCACATGATTTGAGCTGCATGATATTGGATACTATTCCATCACATCTTTCAGAACAGCATGTCATATATTTAGTTCAAGTTCTAGTGACAGAACTAAATGCCTTCATTTAAGTTGTTCTTGGAAAGGATGTTACGACAATAAATTAGTAGCTGTTTTTTTTTTCTTTACCTGATCACCACCATCCATCATACCACCATCAGCTCCTCTTCCAGGTCCCCAAACCTTGCGCTTCTGTTTTGGTTGTCCTCGCATTCCACGGCCCCGACCAATTCCTCGACCTCTACCTTTCTGCATAATACCTGGAACAATTTTATATCAAATTAAATTTGCAAGTTTATTTTGTACCCTCAAATGCCTTTCCCAGCTGAAGACCCGTGTCCAAGTCTGTATGTTCTAGAAGCGGCATACAAGAAATCTGAAGTCACTGGCTTTCAGATTTTCCCTTCTTATAGGGAGGTGGCTTCTAAATGGAAGACAGAACAGAGAATTTGGAGGGAGGAATCACATGGCACAGCATATTTCAGTTCCATTGTATCTTTGTAAATCATTTAAAATTGGTCATATATAAAGGTACTGATGACTGGATAGTATAGTGCACTGTACACTAGCCTTTTACTTGGGTTAAAATTCAGCACAGATTGATGGGATGAAAGTTTCCTCTGTCTGTTGGGTTGCAAGGGTTTTACATGAAATGAGCCTGGGCAGTCTCTACCAATTCTTAGTGATGATGGGCCACAGGACAAAACAGCTCCAAATTCAGCATTAAGTTGCCAATCTCATACAATGAAGCCGCAGGATGGCTAGTGCATGGAATAAGAAAAACCAGACACTCTAAGCTTAGGGCTGGGATGCATTATTGGATTAGAGATTTACTTTGTGTTAACGAATTCTGTAGCTGACTTGGGAATGTTTTGATGTTAACACTTGATGACTGATATTAAAAGGTGTACTGTTTCCAAATGCTAACATTTCTTACCATGAACAAAAAATTCATCAAAAATATTACCTTCAAATTCTGCAGCAACATTTGATTTGGGCAAGCTGTGAATCATTAAGAGTATGTTGTACTGGCAGCCCACTAAAATAGAATGCATCAATACCCTGCATCATGGAGTGATAGGAAACATGCTCACAGCCCACAACTCCATGCACAGCAAACTACCCAATCTCAACTGGACCATCCAGTTAGTGAGACTTTCAACAGGTCTGAGGGTGGGTGAAAAGTCAAGCTCATAGATCTTTCAACAGTCACCTCAAGAATGGTACCTGGAGTAGGCTACCTGCTCACTTCCCCCAATTTAGTATGAGGGGAAAGAATCTAAACACTGTAGACAATCTGCTTTATTTCATAGAATCATACAGCACAGAAGGAGGTCTTTGAAAGAGCTAACCAATTAGTCCCACTCCCCTGCTCTCTCAACATTGCCTTGCATTTTTTTTCCTTTTCAAGTATAAATCCAATTCTCTATTGAAAGTTACTATTGAATCTGCTTCCACCATCTTTCAGGCAGTGCATTCCAGATCATAACAACTCGCTGCATGAAAAAATCTCATCTCCCCTCTGGTTGTTTTGCCAATCACCTTAAATCTGTCTCCTCTGGTTACAGACTCACCTGCCAGTGGAAACAGTTTCTCCTTATTTACTTTATCAAAACCCTTCATAATTTTGAACACCTCTATTAAATCTCCCCATAACCTTCTCTGCTCTAAGGTGAACAATCCCAGCTTCTCTACTCTCCACATAACTGATGTCCTTCATCCCTGGTACTATTCTAATAAATCTCCTCTGGACCCTTTCCAAAGCCATGACATTCTTCCCAAGTGCGGTATCCAGAATTGGACACAATACTCCAACTAAGGCCTAACCATTTATAAAGGTTTAACATAACTGCCTTGTTTTTGTACTCTATGCCTCTATAAAGCACAGGGTCCCATGTGTTTTTTTTTTAAAGCAGCCTTATCAACTTGTCCTGCCACTGTCAAAAATTTGTGTATGTCATCCCCAAATCTCTCTGTTCCTGCACCCCCTTTAAAATTGTACCATTTTGTTTATATTGCCTCATTCTTCCTCCCAAAATGCATCACTTCACACTTCTCTACATTAAATTTCATCTGCCATTTGTCTGCTCATTTCACCAGTCCATCTCTATCCTCCCGAAGTCTGCTAATATCCATCTCACTGTTTACTACATTTCAACCTCATTCTTTTGAATATTTTATTGGTTTAGAGCTTTGTTTTGATCAAAAAGTAAATGCTTTAAAATTTAATTGTTTGAGTACAGTACGGTTGTATGTGAAGACTTCTGACTGCCTTCAATGTAATTCCATAATATTCCAGCAGGAGGTAGTTGAATACACCAAGCTAAGGGACGCCTTCATAGAATCATAGAAAGGTTACAGCGCGGAAGGCGGCTATTCGGCCCAGAGTCCATGCCGGATCTATGCAAGAGTAATCCAGCTAGTTCCACTCCCCTGCACTATCCCCGTAGCCCTGCAAATTTTTTCCTTTCAAGTATTTATTCAGTTCTCTTTTGAAGGCCATGATTGAAGCTGCCTCAACCACATCCTCGTGTAGTAAATTCCAGATCCTAACCACTCACTGTGTAAAAAAGCTTTTCCTCACATCACCTTTGGTTCTTTTGCCAATCACCTTAATCTATGCCCTCTGGTTCTTGACCCTTCCGCCAATGGGACTAGTTTCTCTCTATCTACTCTGTCTAGACCCTTCGTGATTTTGAATACCTCTATCAAATCTCCTCTCAACCTTCTCTCTTCCAAGGAGAACAACTCCAGCTTCTCTAGTCTATCCACATAACTAAAGTCCCTCATCCCTGGAATCATTCTAATAAATGTCTTCTGCACCCTTTCTAAGGCCTTCACATCCTTCCTAAAGTGCGATGTCTGGAACTGGACACAATACTCCAGTTGTGGCCGAACCATTGTTTTATAAAGGTTCATCATGACTTCCTTGCTTTTGTACTCCATGCCTCTATTTATAAAGCCCAGAATCCTGTATGCTTTTTTTAAACCACTTTCTCAACCTACCTTCAATGATTTGTGTACATATACTCACAGATCTCTCAGTTCCTGTACCTCTTTTAGAATTGTGCCCCATAGTTTATATTGCCTCTCCTCGTTCTTCCTAGCGAAATGTATCACCGTGCATTTTTCTGCGTTAAATTTCATCTGCCACGTGTCCGCCATGCCACCAGCCTGTCTATATCTTCGTGAAATCTAACACTATCCCCCTCACTGTTCACTACACTTCCAAGTTTTGTGTCATCCGCAAATTTGGAAATTGTACCCTGTACTCCCGAGTCCAAGTCATTAACATCTATCAAGAAAAGTAGTGGTCCTAGTACCGATCCCTGAGGAACACCGCTGTACACCTCCTTCCAGTCCGAAAGACAACTGTTCAGCATTATTTTATGCTTCCTGTTACTTAGCCAATTCTGTATCCATGCTGCTACTGCCCCTTTTATTCCATGGGCTTCAATCTTGATGACAAGCCTATTATGCGGCACTTTATCAAATGCCTTTTGAGAGTCCATATACACCACATCAACTGTATTGCCCTCATCTACCCTCTGTTACCTCATCAAAAAACACTATCAAGTTAGTTAACATGGTTTGCCTTTATCACATCCGTGCTGGCTTTCCTTAATCAATCCACACTTGTCCAAGTGACTGCTAATTCTGTCCCAGATTATAGTTTCTAAAAGCTTCCCCACCACAGAGGTTAAACTGACCGACCTGTAGATGCTGGGTTTATCTTTACACCCTTTTTTGAACAAGAGTGTAACATTTGCAGTTCTCCAGTCCTCTGGCACCACCCCTGTATCCATGGATGTTTGGAAGATTATGGCCAGTACCTCTGCAATTACTACCCTTACTTCCCTCTGCTACCTAGGATGCATCCTATCGGACCAGGTGACTTATCTACTTTAAGTGCAGCTAGCCTTTCTTGTACCTCCTCTTTATCGATTTTTAGCCCATCCAGTGTCTTTCAATGGCTATGAACATCACTTCCAATGATTCTTAATCAATTCTCATTCAAAGCCATTCTATGATTTGAAGGCTTCACGATGTATAGCACAAAGGCAAATAGCTATGCAATAAAAATGGTTTATCAGGCTGAGTACAAAATGCGAGGAAAAAAAGTGTAAATAGAGAGCAGAGAAAGGTGGCAATTATGCAACCATGGTCACTAGAGCAAACAACCTTTATTAATCTTCACCATATATCAATGCAGTCTCCAACACTGCAAATCCTCTTCTAGAATATAGGTAGCTAGAACTAGACAACCCTTCATATTCTTGCAGTATTTTTACATTTAAAAAAACTAATATTAATGAAATCACGCTATCCTGATACTCTCTTCCTCTTTATAACCAACACCTACAAGCTATTTACCTCCGTAACATCGTCCATCTCCACCCGTGCCTCAACACATCTGCTACCGAAACCCTCATCCATGCCTTTGTTACCTCTAGATTTGACTATTCCAATGCTCTCCTGGCCGGTCTTCCACCCTCCGTAAACTTGAGCTCATCCATTCAGCTGCCCCTATCCTAACTCACACCAAGTCCCGTTCGTCCATCACCGCTGTGCTCGCTGACTTACATTGGCATCTGCTCCGGCAACGCCTCGATTTTAAAATTCTCATCCTTGTTTTCAAATCCCTCCATGGCTTCACCCCTCCCTATCTCTAACCTTCACCAACCCTACAACCCTCAGATCTCTGCACTCCTCCAATTCTGGCTTCTTGATTTTCAGTGCTCCACCATTAGTGGTCATGCCTTCAGCTATCAAGGCTCTAAGTTCTGGAATTCCTTCCATAAACATCCACCTCTCCATCCTCCTTTAAGACGCTCCTTAAAACCCTTTTTGACCAAGCCTGTCCGAATATCTCGTTATATGGCTCAGTGTTAAATTTTGTTTGATAATGTTCCTGCGAAGCACTGTGGGACATTTTACTATGTTAAAGGCACTATATAAATACAACTTATTGTAGTTGCGCCCACAACTATCAAGTGATATGACTTTAAATGCAGCCACTGCACCACTCTTAGAATATGACCCAACATGCATTTCTACTAAGCCAACATTTTAGTTCCAAAATACATAATTTCTAAAGATACAGAAAGAACTGACCTTTCTGGATACCTTTCATTCCAGGCTTTCGCATCTGTCCCATTGGTGGCCCTTTTGGAGCCATAACAGTTGAGGCTTCCTTTGCCTGTTTGTACTGTTTCAGTTCATTAGCAAAGTCATCACACTCCTCCTCGTCATAGGCATCATACTTCTCCTCACTGTAGTCACTGTATTCAGCATAATCTCTGTTATCAGCCTTGTTGTTATTGTAAGATTTCTGTGCAGGTAAGGGTGCAGGGGATTTCATGTAATTTCCAGGACCCTGTGCATGCTAAAAATAAAGGAAGCTAAGTTAGGTCCAAATACAGCAGAAACTTTATAACAGCTTCAGCTTCACCTCATATTCTGTCACCTAGGGGCAGTGTCCCTTTAAGAAATGTCTTCTGCAATCACTTTCATTAAAATTTTCCCCTCTCTTCCCCATTCCCTCACATTGCACCTAAGGCCTCATGGTGTTATCTTTTTCTCTGTATATTTGGTCAATGAGTAGCAGATCCTCAGTGCCTTTTTGCCAGAGACTAAATCCAGACAAAATTAAGTTAAGGTTTCCTCTCATGAGGAGGGTTTGTTATGAGTTCCATGTATTATGATCATTCAAGATGTGGAGATGCCGGTGATGGACTGGGGTGTACAAATGTAATCAATCTTACAACACCAGGTTATAGTTCAACAGTTTTATTTGAAAATCACAAGCTTTCGGAGGCTTTCTCCTTCGTCAGGAGAAAGCCTCCGAAAGCTTGTGATTTTCAAATAAAACTGTTGAACTATAACCTGGTGTTGTAAGATTCCTTACATATGATCATTCAAGTGATAGTAGTTGAATTGATAGACAAACACAGCACAATACCAGTCACCATTTAGTACTAAATTCATCAACTTCATCTTGAAGTCTGACGGAATGTAGGGATGAAATGAGAGGTACAATAAAGGTGGCATTCTGAAAATATTGTTGACCAACACTGTCAAAGCAATTTGGTTGAGAGTTCAGTACTGCATGGGGCCAAGTATACTGGATTCCATCACTAACAGGAAAGTGGAAAAAAAAAATTGCATTACAAAGGGCTGTAAACCTCATCAAGATAAGTTTGTCTGTAATCATCATTAACTTTCTCCTGTATTTATGGACAATAATCAAGACTGGTGCTGGCACTAGGAGAAAAAGGCAGCACCATAGCACTGAATGAGGTCTTAAGAGCAATGTGGGAGAATGGGGAAGAGGGGAAAATTTAAATGAAAGTGATCGCAGAAGATATTTCTTGAAGAGACACTGCCCCTAGGTGACAGAGTATAATATATTCATGGGAAGGATGAATAAATGAACAAACAACCTAAGTATGGATTTCTACTCAGATTAGGTCAAAGATGCACAGGAAATAGCTGAAGATTTAAAACTACTCCATTAATAAATTACATGGTAACACACATGTCTTATGCTTCAGTAAAGTGAAGAAATCTTAACCAAATATAATGCATTTCAAAGCAGTTTAACAATTCCAAAAATCTAATTGAGTCTAGAAAGAAAACAGTTAAGGAGACCCCTAATAAGCCTGTACAAAATATTAGGTCGTACTACTGGACCTCTTGCAGTGCTGCTGAAAGTGATTCGGAGGATATGGTTGATGTTTGAGGATGTCATGACGGTGAAGTGGATAGCAATGAACTGTTTCTATGATTGGCTCCTAACCAAATAAGAAATTAAGATTTTCTTTTGTACTACAGGCAATTTATTTAAAAGTGTCACCCATGCTGTATGCAAGACTTTTAGATAAGGCAAAGCTAGAATATCAAAGAGACAGGAAAGTGGGATTAAAGGACATGAATTTAAATAAGTGAGGAACAGTTTTAACACAAGTCAGGAAGGATTTCTTTGCCCAGTATTAAATTATTAGAACAATCTACCTCCCGGGGAGGGGGAGGGAAAGAGAGAAGAGTCTCAAGATGCCATAAAAGGATCAGGTTTATGAGCTGAATGCCCCATTCTCAACATTAACGTGCTTTTAGGTTTAAATTGCACTTTGAAATAAAGAGGGATTGCACATTCTTTTCTGCATTCCTCAAGAACACTTCCTGATCAGCTGATTAAAAAGAACACGCATGCTTCTATAAGTTTCATTTAGTGCATGACTCAAGCCCACGTCCTCTGATCTTATCTGCTTTACCGAGATTTCCTGCAGCAGCAGAGCTGGAGTGGAATGGTTACTCAACATAAATTAGTACATGCATTGCATTAAACTGTATGTACTAGATTAGCACAAAAATACAGCCCTCTTATTTAAAAACCACATCATAACCATTTTTGGTTACCTACCGGAGGGAACGGAGCATCATACTCCCTGTAGGGTACAGGGCCTTTCTTGTACGACCTTTCTGTATCAATATCAGAATCATAACTGAAGTCTGAATCACCACTGGAAGGAGAATGTCGCTGTAAAGAATTCAAACTCACTCAGTATAATAAGGTCCTACACACAATAAATGTGAATGCTTAAAGATGATGTATTTTTTCTACAATAACCAAATTGTATCTATAGAAAACATAGCTGAATAGGGTCGTCTGTTCACAATACCTTGTGTTTCTCCTTCTTCCTCCTCTTTGCTTTTTTCTTTTCCCTTTCTTTCTCTCGCTTTCTCTTCTTCTTCGATCTTCTATGGGATGACTTATCCTCTTTCTCACTTTCTTTTGGTTCTTTCTTCACTTCCAGGTTTCCTTCAAGTCCATCATCATCTATTTCTCCATCTTCAAGTTCCCCATCCTCCCTGTAAGTGCAAAATACCACCATCATAAAAAATTCACATCATGCTCAAGAGTTTCTACATTCTTAATGGGAGTATGAGTTGGGTAAAGCTTTTCCTGTCACTTTTTAGGTTGGCTTTCTTTTTAAAAAAAAGTGTCAAACTTTCTCTTCCAAAAAACAGAATGCTACCTTATTCATTAATGTCAAAACCAAACAGCTAGATCACGCTGACAAAATGATCACTTGCAATGGTTAGAAATGAAGTACGTTGTTTATATTAACTGTTGACTGTGAAAGGCATATTATTTCAGACAAATCTGAACAGGCTTTCAATGGATAATAGCAAGTCAGAATCACTTTCCAGTGAGATCTGTAAATCTTTGAACTAAAAACTTGAAAACAAAAAATTCCAGTTTATCAACTACTATTCTGTAAATGGATTCCAGGATCAGTTATTAAATACAATCAAAAATTCTTCACATCACTGAAGAGCTGACGATGCCCATTTGAAGTAAAATTAACTCAGCGCAATATGGGCCTATTTACACATTTTGGCACACTCTTCCTCTTTGGGTCAGCAATATTGCATGGAAACACCACAACAAATTACCTGAAATTACAAAGAATGTACAGCACAGAAAGTGGCCATTCAGCCCAACAGGTCCATGCCGGTGTTTACGCTCCATACGAGCCTCTCCCTCCCTACTTCATCTGACCTTATCAGCATATCCTTGTACTTCTTTCTCCCTCGTGTTTATCTAGCTTCCCCTTAAATGCAACAATGCTATTTACCTCAACTACGCCTTGTGGTAACAAGTTACACATTCTAACCACTCTCTGGGTAAAAAAGTTTCTCCTGAATTTCCTATTGGATTTATTAGTGACTATCTGATATTTATGGCCCCTAGTTTTGGTCTCCCCCACAAGTGAAAACATCTTCTCTACGTCTACCCTATCAAACACTTTCATAATCTTAAAGACCTCTATCAGGTCACCCCTCAGTCTTCTCTTTGCTAAAGAAAAGACCCCCAGCATGCTCAATCTTTCCTGATAGGTATAACCTCTCAGTTCTGGTATCATCCAAGTAAATCTTTTTTGCACCTTCTACAATGCCTCTGTATCCTTTTGATATTTTGGAGACCAGAACTTTTCATAGTATTCCAAGTATGGTCTAACCGAGGTTCTATACAAGTTTAACATAACTTCTCTGCTTTTCAATTCTATCCCTCTAGAAATGAACCCCAGTGCTTAGTTTACTTTATTATGCTATTAACTGCTAAATGCTATTAACGTGAGTCACTACTTGTTAGCAAAATCACTGATTTGTGCATCTGTACCCCCAGATTCCTCTGCGCCTTTACCACACTTAGACTAACTATTAAAGCACAATAAAGTAAAAGTACAGTTTTGTAGAAGATGCAGTCCATCCAAAATGATTGAGTTTGGTCTGACAAAGATGAGCTAACTTAGGACAGGAAAACATAAATGACATCAAGATCCCAGGGCTACAGGGTTGGGGGAGTCAATAGAAAAGAAAGTAAGGTTCTCACTCGTGACTATCCAGGATTCCCTGCTGAAAATGCAAATATTGATGCTGGGGAAAGGCACATTTCAGCTTTGCTGTGACACATGCACCACACACACCCCCAGTCAAATACATGCCATCAGCCAGGCTTACACTTTATCTTCTGATAAAGATCACACTGGACTAATAATCCTGAGTCATGAGTTCAAATCCCACCACGGCAGCTGGGGAATTTAAATTCAATTAATTAAATCAAATCTGGAATAAAAAAAGCGCTAGTATCAGTAATGGTGGCCACGAAACTACCGGATTGTCGTAAAAACCCATCTGGTTCACTAATGTCCTTTTGGGAAGGAAACCTGCCGTCCTTACCCGGTCTGGCCCACAGCAATGTGGTTGATTCTTAATCGCCCTTTGAAATGGCCTAGCAAGCCACTCAGTCAAGGCGGCGGCTCACCACCACCTTCTCAAGGGCAATTAGGGATGGGCAATAAATGCTGGCCTTGCCAGCAACGCCCAAATCCCATGAATGAATTCAAAAATAGCACTGTTCAAATTCCAGAAAGATATTAAAAAATGAATGTGTAAAGCACCACTACTATTGCTCCTTATTACATATGAAGTTTATATCAGAAAGGGAGGTGGGAAGGTCGCAAAAACTGTGAATTTTGAATTGTACTGAAAAACACAGCCACAAAGCAGCTTAGTGCAAGAAGAAAACTAAGATCTAACAGATGGTTTGTTACCTCAAATTTACCACGACAGCACTACAAATAATTATCCATATAATACATAAGTTCTGATCTGGTATTAGGAAGAGAAAATATGCACAGAAATTGTTCACTGCAATTAAGCCACAGCAATAAGAAATCATACATCAATGAAGTGAGTGACTAACTGGTTACTGAAATATTGTCAGATGCACAGTAAGCAGAATGAAAGCAATGAAGATATAAAATAAAAAATGATCCAAATGCCAGCTAAGTATGCTTAAAGACTACTGTCAGCATCAATTAGATCTAAATTAATGAATTAGTTTAGTCTTTTCACTTAGGAACCAGGCAATAATAAATGTAGGATTATAGCAAAAGTTAAGAACGTTTGCCAAAGTTTCTCCATTAACGTCCCACTTTGGAAATGTACTCCAATCAGAAAATTAACAGCAAACTACAAATGTTAGGAATGCCCACATATATTCCCAAGTATCAACACAGGTGCTGTGACAAGAAGCCAGCGCAGATAGGAAAGAGAACTATAAATTAAAAGGGCCTGACTTTCAAAGCTACAACCTTTTGGATAAAGTTGGCTCTTCCACTCAACTGGTACTCTTAAATATGTGTTTTACATCAGCACTAAGTTGGTCATTTTAGGCAAAGCAAAAATTCATCACCAAACTGATGTTGCAACACTATCTAAACTATTAATACCCCAATGAAGTGATCATTAAGTTTAAATCTTCAACTAACAGATGTCAATTCAGTATTAGTGGGCATAGAAAGTTATCCTAGGTACAGTTTTAAATTATTGAGCTTAAAAGTTAAATTCAGAACATGAATAGACACATCAAGCAATATACTGACAATGTCTGGCATGCAGTATTAAATCAGAAGCAAAATCCATGGGATCTCAGCCCAGAATTAGTAGGAAATATGCTGGCGCCCTTGGTCCTCTATCCCAACCTCAGCTGCGCAACTGTCCCCTGCTACATCTGCACTCCTTACAGTCGCTGATGTACAGCACTGGCCAAGTCCCCAAGACTTTCATAGTTGGAATAATTTGTTATACGGGGAAACTTCAAGGAAGGAAAAGGTAGAAGATAAGTTTTATAAGAACACAGGACGAATGCAAGAAAATATCTGGGTTAATATTACTGAAGGAATACAGTGCATCTAGCAAAACATGCAAAGCAGGACTTATAGATAGCTCTGACCGTGGGAATTTTCAGAAAGGGCCTGATACTTAAGATTAGGAAGATGATTCTGAAGTATGGTAAAAATCTGGTAATTGTTTTTTTAAAAATGAGCAGTCATATAGCATTATTACCCAAGAATTCCCCCCCACCCAACACACAGAAACTTAGCAAATCCATTTTTAAAAGATTGCTGGCCTCAAACATTACCCAGTTCAGAAGGACTTGAGTATTTAGGAAACTGGGCAAGCAGAAGATTCTCTTCAATATGGAAAAGTGTAAAATTATTAGTATGGGCATAAAAAACCAAAAGAGTATTTGTTTATTGGAACAGTGGCATGTAATCAAGATTTTTTTTAGACACAGTGCACTCCTTCGATAACCATGAAAAACCTGCAGTCCATTGGCATTTATTTTGTATTTATTTTCTCCCTTTTCCATCAGTTTCCATGCACCAACTATCCCAGATAAGAGAGAGATCCAAAGTCATTGTTGGTTAGCACTTGGCTGCAATAAATACACAAATAGAGTATTGGGTACAAATCAAAGGGTTGTAGTATTGCTGCTTTAGCAGTGTGTACCATCTACAGGATGCACTGCAGCAACTCGCCAAGGCTTTTTCGACAGCACCTCCCAAGCCCGCGACCTCTACCACCTAGAAGGACAAAGGCAGCAGGAACAACACCACCTGCACGTTCCCCTCCAAGTCATATACCATCCCGACTTGGAAATATATTACCGTTCCTTCATCGTCGCTGGGTCAAAATCCTGGAACTCCCTACCTAACAGCACTATGGGAGAACCTTCAACACACGGACTGCAGCGGTTCAAGAAGGCAGCTCATCACCACCTTCTCAAGGGCAATTATAAATGTGCAATAAATGCTGGCCTTGCCAGCGATGCCCACATCCCATGAACGAATAAAAAAGTCAGACCCCACCTTAAGTTTGGTCACATAAACATAGTAAGGATGTTCTTGCCCTTGTAAGGGTAAAGAGGCAAACATCCAAGATAATTCTGTTACCTGAAGAATTTGAGGTGACCTACTGGACCAGTAAAGAGTTTAGGGATCGGAGAATATCATGTGAAAATTTGAAAGATAAGTCAAACAAAGTTTTTTTTCAAAAAAATGATGCAATATTAAAAATCTTAGGCCTGCATGCACTTCTTGTAAACTTTTCCATTATAAACCCCAATGTCCAATTTATAGTGGAAACTGTCTAAGTGTACCATACACTCTCTCCCAGTGGAGGCACTACTGTGTCATCACTGGTAGGAATGTGTAATTATAGCGTGATACGTTTACATCGGCGGTATCCATTATAACTATAGGAGCTTATAATAAAAATGGCTTCAAATTAGGACTAAATTACATTTGTGCACCCTAGTCCAATTATCCACCCCTCCCCACCCCCTTGTATCCCATTTAATCTGAAGGCTACACTCAATCTTGATACCCAGCGTGCAACGTTCCAAGCAACATATGTTTATGTAACTAGGAACAAAGTTACTAGGGAACACCACTGAAGCAAATATTATGTAAATGGACACAAGAAGTAACCAGACGCATTTCTAGAGGGGGGGGTTAAATAATGTGATGAAAGTAGTACAAGCAGGGTTGAGATCAAAAAAGAATAGCTTTTTTGGAAACAGGCAGTTTCATGTTCCTAAAAATTCATGTGTAACCAAGGGCATTTTCCTGTCTCCCTCCTGCTGTCAAGCATGTACTAAGGAGGACAGATTTGATGGACTACTGTTGTTGGCCACTGTACCACACCTTAGCACAGTAAAGGTGGTAGGGGGGGGGGGGGGGAACACCTGGATTGGAGATGTGAAGACCATAAAGCTTCAGTTGTTTACAGAAGTTTAATTTGTTAATTGTTAAGTAGTTATAGCACACCACCCATTCCAATGAGGTACATGGTGAAGAACACTTTCATAAATTATACTTTTAACATCACAATTAAAATGTATGCTTGTGTTAATTTTTACAGTTGCTATACTTCGCTCAGTGTGTACAGAGAGCACGGCAAGTAGAAGTGCAGGTCCAGATCAAGATCTATAACATTAAATACAATAGGCTACTTCTGCAATCACTTTTTAAACTTTAATGATCCCTTTCACCTTCTCTGGAAAAGGATAACTTGTTCAAATCAAAACCAAACATGTCCTCGCTAACCTATTTATTCTTTGCAACTATCAAGTTTGGGTGGGGGGGGGTGGTGGGGGCTGGTTGCTGATCACAGGTCTCTATCAACACTCTTTTGATCTGGATACTGCAAAATACATGCACAAATCAATGTACTACAGGGTGATGACTTTATATGCAACCCATGGGAAACAAACAAGAAAATCTGGCCTCTGCTCAGCAGCTCTCCTTAACAACATGGTTCAAATTAGAAATGAAGAATAAAACTGAGAAAGCTACATTCCACCGCCTTGTGGGTCAGCCTGTTAGAATATCACTTGTGGTCACGTTACCTATTGTCTTAAAAATATCATAATATTTTACCATTCAAGTACGAACAAATAGAAACCATCCATAAGAGGGATAATGCATTACGGTCACAATAGTTTGCAAAGATAGAGTGGTGGGGGGTGTTTTTTTTAAAGAGGGGAACGATGGTGGTATTGGAAGGGAATGGAACAGTGCCTCAGGAGAGGGAACTATTTACAATGTCAGCTGGCATGAGGTGGTCAACAATTTAGTGGGAATGGGGGCGAGGGAGCAGGAGATGGGTCTTATGGATAAGATGAGTTCAGAGAGAATATAGGGAAGATGATGAGAAACTAGAACGATGGCAGCTCAGGGTGCGGGGGGCTGAGGCAGAAGGTTTAGCATTGTGGACAAGGGGAAGAAGGGAAGCAGCAGAGGCAGTTGAATTGATGGTTTCTATCTTGGTGGCCAAGAAATTCATGAGCTCCTCGCATTTGTTGTGGAGGCGGCTGGGAAGAGGGGTCTAAGGAGGAAGTTGGCAGTGGAAAGAAACCACCAGAGATTACCTTTGCTTTCTAGGATAGTCCTGGAGTAGTGGGTGGTTTTTCTGGGAAGTGTAGCCAGGTAGCAAGGCAGAGTTAGGACCATGGCTGGATTATGGAAAGCTAAAGCTATTGCACATAAATCAGTTGATGCTCACGTACTCACAAAATCCCACCTAGCATGCCTTTCCTAGCATGAATGCAGAGCCCAATCAAACGTAATAATCGTCAGCTATGTGCTTATAAGCAACCAATGAGATTACTAGAAAGGGATGTGGATAGAATACTAGATACTAGTGGCCAATCAGATTGCTTAACATTCACTAATATAAAGGTCACTGGCCAAATGGACAGTTCAAAAGGGACACTTTTTAAGTGTACAGACAGATTACTGAACAAACTTGTCTATGGTTTAAGAAAAAGCTCCACAACAAAACTTTTTTAAAAATGAAATTGTACAGAAAACTCTCCAAAGCAGCTGCCTAGAAATGAGTGCTACAGACTTCAACAGAACCTCAAGTCCAATGACTTCATAAATAGCACAAGCTGGTTTCTCTTGATTCAAACTTTAACACTTCCAGTCAGCTACTGTTCTGCTGCTAAAAATGTGCACTTAAAGACTGAATTAACACTGACCTTGTGGCTGCCCGTCACTCTCATTGAGCAATGAATTTAAAGACTGCAGCATTGCTCTCACTCTTTCCCCACCTCCCTCCTCACAGGCATCAACTTATTGTGTTTTATAGATTCACAGATGCCTGCTGCCTCCTGGTACTTGACCTAAGTAGCCATTGTTTCTGTAAGCCTCAACAGCAAATGTCAGCTAAGATGGTAGGAATAGGAAGGGGGGAGTGGGTTGCCGCCAAAGGTCTTAGTGACCAACAGCGGAAACCGTGGCTTATTATTCCCCCCCCAGCCAAGAGATCTAGAACTAATCGTAACATTCCTCTCCCTTCCCAATTGCAATCAGCAGAGTTCAGGGATCAAGCTCAGTATCACAACAATAATGAGCCACTGGAGAGCTCTTGTTGGCAATTTAATTTGCCTACAAACTAAACAGAAGTATTACCTAAATTAACATGCTTAATTCAATTTATTCTGATGGATACCATTGGTCCATTAGCCTACCCATCCAAACTTCCCATCAAGTTTCTTGCTGTGATTCTAGAACTAACATACTGTCCTTATGGACATTGGGCAAGACAGGATCAAAGTGACTGCAATGTGCCCCAGTCAGTAGCCTACAAACACACTTGCCAGGTTAGCAGCACTTGTGGAACTGCATTACAGCAAGAAATCAACATATTCAGGACATGATAAAATTGGTACGGATACACAAACTGTTGATTTTAATATTTCAATTCCTAGATTCAAATTAGTGCTCGCTTGGGTTGCTGGGATGCTCCCTGGAAGTGGGAATCAATGATGTGTTTTGCTTCTATTTTCCTCCAACTAACAAAATATTCAAGTCACTAGAGATTACTTAATGAATTATAGCTGGATGTGCCCAGTTATGCTGCAATTTAGTTAACAGATCCAGATAATGCTATAATTTAGAACAGCAAAGCATTACTCTTAAACACAACAGCTGAATCCCTATTATTACAATCATTACTCATACCAACCATCCACTTATTATCTGAATACAAAAAATTAACAATTAAGAGCAATGCTGTTATAATGATCGAAAAGTGCAAGATGCTATAGAAGAAAACAGCTGCCATGAATTCAGGTGGGAGATTAAAGGGATAACATTTGGCAGCTGGGAAATCATAAGGCTATGATCCTAAAACATCAAAAATTCTAGACAATCCTACTTAAATTAGAAACATAGTTCACCACAATCACAGTGAAGTGGACTACATGTGACTTCAGGAGCAGAGACAAATTAGTAGACTGGGCAGAAAGACGTCACATCAAATTTACTTGGAGGAAGAATAAGACAACGTACACACTAAATGATAAAATTTTAAAAGTAGAGGCTCAAAGACTTATGGGTTCATGTACACAAATCTCAAAGTCGGAGGCCAAATTGATAAAACTGAAACAAAGGATTTAAGTTCCTCGGTTTACAAATAGGGCAGTGTGCAAAAGCTAAGTGGTAATGTTAAGCCTATATAAAATACTGGTTAGGCCACAGCTAGAACATTGTGTAGTTTTGGGCACCCCAGTTTAGGAAGGATGTCAAGGCCATGGAGAGGATACTGAAGAGCGCTACTTATACTATACCCAGAATGAAGGGTTTAATTATAAGAGACTAGAGAAAATGGGGCTGTCTTCATTAGAGCAGAGAAAGTTAAGAAATCTGAAATAGATATTCAAAGTTATGAAAGGTTTTAATATGATAAATCAGGAAAAACTATTTCTATTGGTTGGTGAATTGAGAGGGCATAAGTTTATCAAAAGAACCAAGGGAGATTATTAGAATTTCTTTTAAGCAGAGGATTATTAGGACACGCAATACCCTACTAAAAAGTTGTGCAACCTGAATTCATAATAGCTTTTAAAAGGGAAGTGGATAAATACTTGAAAAAGAAAATTTAAAAAGAGTACCAGGAAAGTGCAGGGGAATAGAACTAATAAGACAGCTCAGAGCTGGTGCAGGCACGATGACCGAATGGGCCTCTGTGCTGTATTTCTCCTCTTCCCTCATCCTTAAGAGCGGATTAATCATTCATAAAGCAGTCAAAACTCCCAATCCACCAAAATATAGTTTTTCGGTAATGCTGTTTTTAGAAATTACAAAATTACGTAACAGACCATTTACAAGGGAGTCATTACATAAAAGGTTACCACGTTAATTGTTCTATTAATCCATTAATAAATTCATATGCCAGTCCTATTCAGCTGTCTTCCCATTTCTCCATCTTCCTTGCTAAAGCCTTCCTGTTTTCTTTTCCCGTTTTGTCACAATCTATTTTCCTGTCTCTGTACAAAATTAAGTGGCCAGCAGAACTTGCAAACTAGGAAAAGAAATAAGTAATGCCAAGATGAATTGAAAAGATCACATAATAATTTTGGATGACTGCCTTTCAACCCATATGATCTCATCCTTAGAGTTAACAACTCCATCTTCCAATTGCAGCATCTTAGATAAGTCCGATATCCTAGCCTCAGCCACTCTTCCTGGAAACTAATTTGAACTGTATCACCCTCTGTGTAAAGAAATACTTCCTGATGTGTCTAAAATCGCTCTTCACAACCTGGAATCAGTGTGCTTTTGTCCTGGTGTATCTGCTTGGTTTACTTTTTCCAACCCAAAAAGACCAAAGATGGAATAGAAACTGTCAAAACAATTCTCAGCGTGCAGCAGCAGTGATAGCAGCCATGGAGAAATCAACAGCTAAAACTCTCCTCTCAGCTTGACAATAGCAATGTAGAGATTGGGAAGCAGTATTTTTTTTTAAACTTTATGCACAGTCAGTTTATGCAAAGCACATTTTATGGGATATATAAAATTTACCAGGACAGAGATTTAGTGTATAGCTGATCGTATAACCAAATGGACTCCTGAAAACCAGTTCCACTCACATTTGGGAAAGAGCATCAGCCACTTCTAACCCCTAATTAACAATGCGGCCAGTATGACAGTGCTACAGCATTAACTGACTGTTAAGAGTGGCGAAATGCAAGCTTGCACCTGCTAGTCTCCACACAATAATCTTAGCTCTGCAGCCACGAGGAGGTAGATAAATTTTTGTATCAAGGGGTATGGAGCAAAGACAAGAAAATCGAGTTGTGGTGCAGCTCAGCCATGATTTAATTGAATTGCGGAGCAGACGCACGGGGCTGAATGGCCTACTCCTGTTCCTAATGTTCCTACTTAATATAAGTCAGACCATACCCCAATGACAAGTTAGTAAACGGGAGTTCCTGTGTGCACACACGCTGACAGTTGATTTTGGAGCACTCCATGAGCTCTGGGAACAAGTTAATCATCCTTTTGGCCAGGATGGTATATGACAGTGAAGAGCCAAGAAAGAGGAATAGTCATCCTCAAAGTCAGAATTTATTTCTTGTGGAAAAAAATGTAAGTTATGAACAGGATATCATTGTAAGGTAGCCTGAGGAGCTACTGTGCCCACCAGCACAGCTGAGTAAACATTTGTGTCATTAATTGAAACTCACTAATCAACCACCTCTACTGGAAGTACACACACGAACGAATGAAGACGGTTTCAGACTTGGTCTTGATGCTGCTATGGCCGAATAGCCTACCAACATTCACCATCAAGGCTTACTCAAATAATAATCACTTGGGCAAGAAACACATGGACACATACCTGAACAAGCAGTCAATGCCTTTAGGGAAGTGAGCAAAGAAGAAAAATTGGCAAAAACATAATGTATGATCATTATGCAAAAGTTTCCATTCAAGACAACAGCTTTATTGACAATACACAGAAAACTGTTGAAATAATACAGTTCAACTAGCTACTGAATAGGTATTGATTTCTGCTAAAAGTTCCATATTGCAAGATGCTATTCAATTTCAAAAGCAGTAGACTACGTGGGTTTTAAATGAACTGCATGTCATTACGTTCTGAGAGCTAACTAGAAAAATATCTGGCCACAGGTATATTCCATGCTGCAAAGAAGTTTTAGCCACTTTAAATACTCTAAGTGGTAATCTCATTACTATTCCCAAAAATTATCTGTACTCATTCACTACGCCTGTTACATTGTACTGTTCCATTGTTAAACATTCATTAAACTGGAATATGTTTTTTAAAAAATACTTAATTGTGGCTTTTCATATTCCTATTCTGTCTCATCTCATGCCAAAATAAAACCAACAAATGTATAATATGAGCATCTAAAGTGATGGCATATTGTACCCTTCAGAATGAAGTGTCAAACTTATTGTTCACTTTTCAGAACTATACCAATTAGGGTACATTGTATCTACCAATTTCAGATCAAGTAGCTAAAGGATCCATTGGCAGCCACCTTTTTTAAACTGCCTGGCTGTGGCAGAGAGATCTGGTCCCGGTGGTTACATTTTAAATGTTTTGAGAGCAACACCAGGGCAACCGCACTCAATTCATTTAAATAAGCTCTAGGCAAGTTTATAAAAGGGTCCAGTAAGTCCAAAAGATCTGCATTTTGCAAACCTAATTTGACACTGCACTGGGATTATTTTCTATGCAGTGTCAACCCCAAATGATGCAAGACTGAAATGCTAAACATGCAGTATAAACACACCCTTAGAGAATTGTACTCCAATGGGACTGTTAAAAATACCTAACTGCTCTAGCCACATAATACAAATACAATACAATTGCATAAACACTAAATAAAAATAAGTAACAGACTAAATCATGATCATCCTGGGCAAAAGCAACAAAACCTAACTTTGCAGGGGTAAACAGATAGAACAGCCAATTAAGAAGTGTTTATATGCTGAAGTTGAACTTCTCTAACTGTTCCTGCAATTTTCAATCCATTCACCTCAGGCAATATTAAACTATTATATATATATATATATATATATATATACACACTTAGTACTGGACACACAATGTAAATTTGCAAGAATTGAATAAACAATCTGCTGATAATACATAGCAAGGACAGCTGAGGTGGCTCAAAGGGAATCTGACTGGCTGTTGCAATACCCACTCGCTGTATCAAAGGCAGGCTAGGGCTATCTGGAAGCCTGGAATGCTGAGTTTCTAAAAATAGATTAGAGTTGTGTTTGGAATCTGAGAATAGAACAGCTGATGTGGAGAAAGAGCAAAGAAAGAAAGAAGGAGGAACGGGTTGTGAGTGTCTGAGCAACACAATGGGAGAGTGAGGCAAGTTCCTAAATTAACAATTGCTGGGAAGAGAATCAAAAATTAGAAGACTAAAACATTCAAAAGGGTAGGGGCACCCAAACTCAGGAGAGAAGGGGAAATAACGGAAAATGTGGAAGCGCATCTAGTAAATAAATGCTGCACACTAGTGAAATGGACAGGAGAGGGGAAAGCAACATAAAATACCAAGTGAGAATAAGCTAGCTATTGCAAAGAGCACAAGAACCAATTGCCCTACTGTGTCCAAATTATATCAATGACTTGGATTCAGAAACTGAGTAAATTACATTGAATTTACAGCATAGAATCAGGTCATTTTGCCCAACAAGTCCATGCAGGTGTTTATGCTCCACAGAAGCCTCCTCCCATCCTTCTTCATCTAACCCCATCAACACTTCCTTCTATTCCTTTCTCACTTGTGTTTATCTAGCTTCTCCTTAAATGTGTCTACGTTATTCACCTCGACTACACCACGTGGTAGCAGGTTCCACATTCTAACCAGTCTCTGGATAAAGATGTTTCGCCTGAATTCTTTATTGGATTTATTGGTGACTATCTTATATTTATATAAATGTACAAATAATACTAAACTAGGAGGCAGTCAAATCTGGTGAGTTAGCCAAGGATCTACAAAATGAGATAAAATTTGAATTCATGAAACATGCAAGGCAAAATTCAATACAGATAAACGGAAGGTACTACACATCAAAAGTAAACAACGAGAAGCATACATGCTCTAAGTGTTGAATTATCTTATGGATGAAGTTGAAAACCATGTAGGGACGTTTGTAGACCATACACTCAATATACCCAGTCATTGTGGAAAAATAAACAATACAAAGACTCAGAACTATAATATAAAATCTGTATAATTCAAGTTGGAGGTCATGATGCTGAAACAGTGCAGTATTCTGGTCAGACCATACCTCAAGTACCGTACCCAGATTTGGTCACCAAACATTTGTCTGGAGGCAATCCAGATTAGAACCACTAGTCTGATGCCTAATCTCAAAGTATTGATTTACCTTCAGCCCTGAAAGGAAAGCAATTGACGTTGAACCTTAAAGGTATCCAAGATAGTAACCAGTGTAGAAAATATAACTGGTATACTTGGAACTCAATCTCTATTCCAAGGTAAACCCAGACACAGTTGGACTGGGGTGGGGGGGATACAGGATCAAAGCCGTGTAAGGAAGTTCTTCACACAAAGAAACAATGTATTTGTATAGAGACGTAAAAAAGTTGAGCCGCAAGGATAAAATGGACATCTAGTCAAAGGAGGTATAAGGAATGGCCAAAAGCTTGGTCAAAGCAATGGATTTTGAGGAGGCGAAATGGAGAAGTGGAGGAAATTCCAGCGTGTGGGCCTTATGGCAGCTAAAAGCACAGCCGCCAACAATGGGCAAAAAGGATGCACAAGAGGTTGAAGTCATCGGAACAGAGTTTGGGGGTGGGAGGTCGTGGATGCAGCACCCAAGGGGGTTACAGATAAAGAGGGGCAAGGGCATGAAAGGATTTGAACAAAGGAATGAGAATTTTAAATGAGGCATTGGGGGACTGGGACCCAATATAGGTCAACGAGGATAGGATTAATAGGTGAACAGGACTTGATGCAGGATGGACAAGGGTAATAAAGTTTTCCACGAACTGAAATTTAGAGTGGAGGATGAGAAACCAGCCAGCAACACTTGAAATGAGCCTCCACTGTCCTATTTGGAAGTTAAGTTATTTGAGAGCCAGATTAACAAAGATAATTGCTTTGATCAGGAGACTAAAGGTTCGCTAGATTGACGAGCTAAATTAGACAGAACGGTCTTCCTCTGCCCTATTTATCTCCAACAACAGGAAGGAAAATACAAAAAAGTGAGGAAAGAGGAAAAAGAATGCGAAGGACAAGGGATGAAGGCATATCTGTAAAGAGCCTGAAATACAGGCAAAAAAGGACTATGGTAGAGGACAGGAAGGTCAGATGGAGGGGAAAAGTTCTTAAAACATTTATCAGTTCTAATCTGAGTGTCTAGCAACGTCACCAGTTCGCACTTTAAAGTGATTCCATATAGCAAATAGTCAAGGAACACTTTTACTGGGGGTGTTCCGATAGGTGATTTTATTGATTATTTGGAAATTAAATTGTATTTATTGTAACATGGTATATCATGGTTAATCCTAAGTAATGAAATATAGTGCAATTTGGGGGAACTCTGAACAGTTTGTTTACATTTGTTACAACACTACACAGAGTGCATTCCAGCGTTGTATCAGTTGAAACTGAACTATTTATGAAAAAGGGGTATGTGCTGTGAAGCAAAATAGCTTGACACGGAACACATGCATATATATATATATATATATAAAAATATTATACACACACACACTGATGGCGTATGAAAGAACTGTTTGTAAAGATGAGCTTACATAATATGTTTGTAGGTCAGAATGGCTGCTCAAGTTAAATAATTGTTGTGGCCAGACACACCCAACTGAAAAAAATGAAGCATATAGCTTCAAATTAAAATGATTTTCATAGTGGATTCACAAATTAGTTAACTAGTCGAAACAAAAAATATAGGGTACCAACTGGTCATTCTACAGGCTAACAATTCAAATGGCCAAAAGTTTTATAACCAATTTACTTCAAAGTTCAAGGCTTGGGTGTAATTTTCCTCCAAATGGTGGGAAAATGAGCATCTCAAGTTTTACTATGCCAACAGCACTCCTACAACAACGTACAAGGTTTGAACTGATAAAAAATGTTTGGTATACTGCATCCAAGCTAAATCGCAATTGCATAAATACAGTTAAAAGCGAATCATACTGAAGTTTTCATTGGGCCAATGTATCTGCTACTTGCTAGCACTCACGCCAAGAATGCAAGCTACTACGCTACCAGGGTGCACAAGCTGTATCAGTTACATCTCAGTTTAGTCAACACTTCTGAGCAGATCAATAGTACAATTATGAAAAAACAAGCTATAATTTTGCAACTAAATCTATAAACCATTTACAACTAAAAGATTTTGGTTGTTATACATTTATTTATAATGGGAATTCCTTAATAAAAGTTTGTTGGGTCAAGCAAGTCACAGTAGGGCTCCACATCCCATGAAATTCAACTATTTAAAATAAGAGTGAACGGCTTACGGGCAGAGTGCCAGTTTGAATCAGCATATTTTGTGCTTACAATCCTTTCACTTCCATAATTTTGTATTACATTTAAGATCTACCTCTCCCAATTTCCTCTACTCATGAAAGTACGAATCATGTGGGATACAGTTCCAGATGCACTGGCTATTCATCAGTATCTTTTCAAGTGACCTCTCTTTACGTGTGCCTTAATAGTGATCTTTGGCAGGTTAGTCATCAGTGGCGGCAAGGGTATAGGGAGGTGTTGATTCCAACCAATCCTGTTTTGTCCTCGGAGCCCAAAGATACCAATTACAAGTAAGTAGTAGAGATACTGGTGATGATAACCAGGAGCAGGAAATTATTTCTCCTTTCCCTAGGTTAGGAATGCTGAGACCAACTATAGCCCCTTCAAGAACCACTCAGCTGAGCTCAACCAACAACCTAGGACTTTCTAGTCTCTGTAGCTTAGTTCCACACTGGGCAATGATTTATCAAATGAGTCAATGCTGCATTTCTTTTCATCCAACTTTTTTTTGGCATTTGCATTTTATATTAACATTTTCAATTGGTCATTATAGTGATAAACGAAGAACCCTTAGGTAAACTTTGCCAAAAACAATCACACAAATCAAAACTTTTATGACCTTACTGTTTTGTTGAAGAATTAAAACCACAGAAGCACACCCGTGATCAGCTATTTTCCACATGGGCAGCCAAGGGACTGTAGGTAAGTGCTCCTGGGAACTTGAAGTCTGATTCCATTCCCCTGGCAGCACATCATACAAAGGCAGATGAAACAAGCTCATTACTGCAGCTATTACTGTACTTAACCTGGAGAAAGCATAAAAGCCACAGAGACTTGGGTAGAGATTGATAGCATTTTTTTTATATATAAAAGAAAGTTTGGGTTCATTAAGACAATGTGACTAGTGCTGGGTAATATATTCCCCACTTTTTGAGAATGGAGCAATTTCAAGAAAAGTACAGCATGGTGCGAAATAAAACTTCAACCTGCTACCAGTGTACCTTAATCTCAAGTTTAAAGTAACATCCTGTACTGCACAAAGATAAATTTCCATTTAACACATCATCCAATCTTAATCTGAGTTTGCTCACTTAATATCAAGTTGCACAGTCCTGTATAATTACTCCACCACTAGCTCTGAAACTGAAGGTAAAAACTGAGTTTTTTAAAGGAATCTTTTTATTCAACATTATAGTTAGATTAAAGGCAAATAGTGGATTTGAACTGTGACAGTCAGGGCCTTGGAAATTAATGAAGTTATTCAGAAACAAAGGGAAACTACTAACAAAAGACTAAGCTGAACATCTCAACTAGAATGGGCCCTGAACATTATTAGCATGCATGAACAGTTATGCTTGGCTGGGCAGTATTAATTCATGCGATAATACTATATACTAAAAATCTGTGCCTAAACTTGGTCGGAACCAAAGTCCATCCACGCTGACAAGTGATGGGGAGCCCCATTTCTGCAAACACATAAGTATTGTGCTAATGACTATACTAATATATTTCAATTTAGACTGTGAATTTCACAAAAATCTTTTAAAACTATGAATTACAGCTCTAGCCGAACATTAGGGACAAAGCTTGCACATGGATAAATGGTGAGGAAGGAAAGATTTTCAAAATTACTCTGTTTTGCTGCACTCCGGAGACTGCATATTAAAACCCACATGTCATCTCTCCATTAATTTTTTAAAATTATAATTAATGAAAATTTTGTATTCCTTGCCCCCCTTAATTTATTAAGTGCTGGTGTAATTTTTGTACTAGCTTGGAGGAATTACTAAAATACAATGTGAGAAGTTTAATATTGGTAGTTATCACCACTCGCTCATCATGTAACTTCAACAATGTATTTAGCTCCCTTGCACCAATGAGAATAGCAATTCCTCCAAGCCAGAGCTCAGTGTCAGTAGTATACCCTATTAAAGCAATGAGGCTGGGGAATGTTAACTATAGGCTTTTGAAACCATTTGCTTTTTAGAAAGCTCAGATTCATGCAAGGCTGCCTGTTGGAAATTTTAAAAAGTTGCACTTCAGAATTATTTTGTCTAAAGGGCAACAATGGTTTATTTTAAGTTACCCACACTAACTAGAGGTGTACTAGAGCACCTCAAGATGACTCTTCCTCTCTTGCAATAAGTAACTAGCCTGCATTTGTTATCCAGTGAGAGGAATTATGGATAGGAATCCACATCTGGTCACTCAACATTACAACACTCAGGCTTCAGTGTGCTCCACCACCACTTCACTCTAAAGACAAGTACAATTTAACACATTTATGCTAGAGAAGACCTAGCAATAAACCCCATGACATTGCAATTTTAAATAGAAAGGTGTAGCATCTCACAGACATCCCTACAGTAGTTCTATATTTAGATCGCAATGGTTCCAAAGCATTTTCAATATGTAAAAGGTGTCTACTTTATATTGGACACTTATCCAACAGGAAATTCTTGCTACTTTCAGCACAGTAATAGATTCTATGGGAAAGACCAGAGAAAAGGGATTAGAGCAGATAACTCTAGTTGAAAAGCTAGCATCAGCACAGGCTCAGTAAACCAAATGGCCTTCTTTTGGGCTAGAATTTCTATGATTCTAATTCACTAAGGAATGGCTTCATACCACATGTCCTCCAACAAATATGAGGAGAAAATACGTTGACAGTGAAAATGATCTCCCAAATTACCTTTACTCCCATTTAACTTTGCAGACTGAGCCAGAATGACACTGACTACATAAAATCAGATGGAGATGCTCCCCCTTTAAAGGTGAAACATTTGCAAAGAAATATGAACATTTGTTACATTGAGTACTGATGACACCATTAAAAAAAGCGCTTAAAAGGAGGGTTTTTTTGTCCTTGGGATGTGGGCAATATCACATTTATTTCCCATCCCTAACTATCTTGACAAATAAGTGGCTTGTTATGCCATCTCAGAGGACATTAAGATTCAAATGCATAATGTGGGACTGGAGTCATATGTAAGCCAGATATAGGGATGGGCACGTTCCCTTTCTCTTAGGTCTCTTTTAGTGAACCAGTTGAGTTTTTAATAACGATCTGGCAGTTTTCTTGGTCATTTTTGTGATGCTACAAATTACCAGATTTATCAAATCCAATTTCACAACGTGCCATGGTGGAATTTGAACTGACTTCTGGTTGTGAGATCAAATCCCACCAAGGCAAGTTGTGAAACTGAATTACTGTGGGAGAGCTGAATCATCAGTGGATAATCAGATTCAAAGTACATTCACCATCAACACCGAATCTTATTCAGCCCCCTTCACATCATTGTGTTCAGTAACCCAAGGAGTGCAGGCAAGGTTCACCACTTAACGACTTTTAAAATATGAATAACTGAAATGGACACAACAAAAGGATGACTGAATTTTTAAAAACTGAGTATTGCAGGTGGTGAAACTCAAGTTAATTACAAATTTTGCCACAGCTTCAAGGTTTAGTCTAACAAGTAAAAAATTAAATATTAATTTCAACTGCCCTTACACACGGCCTATCATCAAATACTACAAGAATGTCAAGTTTAAATCCATTTACTGGTTGCAACAGGACTGCAGTGAAGCTATGCTGTTCCACCACTAATCCACTGGGAAAACATTTAGCATTCCAAATCTATACCTAATGTAAAAAATACTCACTTAACCTCATATTTGTCTGCACATATGAGGGAGGGGAGAAGGGAAGAGAAAAGATAAACTAAATTACCTTTGTCTGCACTATGTATTAGTCAAATACAAAAGTGATGCACTGAATAGAAGTGTCAGTCTCAAACAACTGCCAAGTGCACACAGTACAGGGAAGGTTTAAAAGCAAAGATCATCTGCAAATATATTTAAACAGTTAACACGTATTATTTAAAGCGAAATGAATTTTAAAAATTTACATTTTCGGCAAAGGGTTGGTAGATCTATTGTTGTCTGTTGAGCCAAATTCCCTTTACAAAAACAAAACAACGAACGTTATCAAATGTTCTTGTTTTTTTAGGGCTTCTATAAATAGTCCTGTGATAAGTCTGTGTGTAAACATTGTATTATACTTTTTTAAAAAAACAAATCAAGGTGAAAGTAGAATGTTCGAATCGTTTTGTTTTTCCGATTTAAAAAAAATCCACGTGATGGTGCTTGTATTTTGCAACTAGCTTTTTGGAAAGGGACTTCTTTGTTCTGTGCTCATGGGTATTTCTGTGGTGGCAACAAACTGAACGTTAACATGTCGGTCACGCCATTGATTTACATAAAGATTCACTGCCAAAATGGAGGATATAATCCGATGAGACGGCATGAAATCGGATCCACCCCGAGTTCGAGAAGAGGTTTCACGGACCCAAAATAGACAAAACATTCAATCTCGCTACTACATCTAAAAATAAATAAATCAAATGGTTCCCTAAGTAAATAACTTTTTTTTTAAAAAAGTTGTTTCCTCCCTATTTTGATATATAAAACTTACCACAATGAGCAGTGTCGGTTTTTTTTATAAATGGACAAATGATTTTTTTTAAAAAAGCCAAGCATGCACAAGTTTCAACTTTTTATATTATATAATTATAATTGTTTTTTTAAAAAAAAGGACAGGAAAAAGCCCTACCCAGCAAACATTTACTGTACAGAGAGAGAAATACAAACTATAGTATTCACCTCCCATGAACTGATTTTTTTTCCGGAAAAAGTTAAAATTAAAACAGGCAGAGAGAAAGAGAGAGAGATATATATAGATAGATAGATAGAGAATGGCAATGTTAAAACTTATTTTAAAAATAATTTCAGAATGGTTGATATATAAGAATGTTACTCGACCTTTCGTCCCCTGCAAGCTCAGACTCTGTCATGTTTAGAACATCATTTTTGTCAACTGGGGTTGGGGGACTGGAGAAAAGGCTTTCAAAAGCCATGTTTTTTCCCCCACACACAACAGTACAAGGCTAAGTAGAGAGAGTCTCACTGAGACGTTGCTGGTGTGACTGCTGATGCTGAAGATAAAAAAAAAATAAAAATAAAACTCTCACGGTAAATTGATGAGAGAACAATATTTTTTCTCTCTTTTTTTTCATAAAAGAAAAAAAACACAAGAGCGTTCAATCTTACGCGAGTTCTTATTTGGTTAAACTGTTTGCGTATTGGTTCTAAAGAGTTTTGATACCCCTCTTTTTCCGCCGGTTTTGTTCTTGGTGATTTTTGGTTGGCGAGAGCGAGAAAAAAAAAGGAAAATTTTCACACGCTGTGGTTATTCCTCACAAACATGGCGCTCGATGCTTTCTAGTGCAGCGACGGTGACAGGGTTCTCTACCGATTTTACACAAGAGGAAACGAGTGAGCTCCTCACACCCAGCCTCAACCTAACCTGCTACTCCCTCAGAGTGCCACCTCCCCCCTCGCTTCATGCCTCCCCCCAACCATTGGTTGTTTGCATTTAACGGACACGACCCTTGCGAACGGTAAATAAAGCGGCCGCTGGCTCCTGAGTGGCCGAGCGGCACGTCAATCTGCCGAATTGCGGACAGGGAAGTTCCGGTAGCAGGTTAGGTTGATCCGATTTGGAAGACGCTTCTGGAAGGAAAAAAAAAGAGCCCGCGCGTAGGACGAATTAAAAGTGCGGATTGATATTTGTCAGAGCGCTGTGAAGATCTAGGTATGTGGGTGGGGTTAATGAAACTTAATTATTCTTTATTTATTTGTACGTTAGGATTTTTTTTTACTTGTTTCTTGTGAAAGAAGGATACTCTCGGCGATTACAAGATTTTCGCATTTTAAGTGTGAGAGGGACCAAAGTTGGGTAACGCCATTTATCCCGAAAGAACATTCGAGATATCCTGACAAAATGGCGCCCACAGGAAATGGTTTGGTGGGCGACTGAAGGAGAAGCTTTTAATTTACAATTTTAATTTAAATTGAGGAGCATGGAACTAAGTGTAAAGCTCCCCTTTCGTGTTTACGGAGGTCTAGCGTAGCCCGCATTTCCCATGGGTAAATAGTGATCCCTTCGAGATACTGTGTGTATAAATATTCCTCGTGTTTTCCTCCAAGAGAAGTAATAATGGCCATACTAAATAAATACTTATTTACTGTATTAAATTTGCAGAAAATGGGAATAAGCAATGCTACTTTAATAATAAAATTTAAGGATCATTAAAACTCTATTCCCCCCCGCCCTTTACCTTAGACCATAAGAGATAGGAGCAGGAGTAGGCCATTCGGCCCCTCGAGGCTGCTCTGCCATTTAACAAGATCATGGCTGATCTGATTTTTGCATCAACTCCACTTTCCCCATATCCTTTGACTCGCTTGCTGATCAAAAATTTGTCTAACTCAGTCTTGAATGTATTCAATGACTCAGCCTCCACAGCTTTTTGGGGTAAAGAATTCCAAAGATTCACGACCCTCTGGGAGAACAAATTCCTCCTCATTTCCATCTTAAACAGGCGATCCCTTTCTCTGAGACTATGCCCCCTAGTTTTAGATTTCCCCTATGACTGGTAACATCCTCTCAGCATCTACCCTATTGAGTCCCCTTAGAATCTTGTATGTTTCAATAAGATCTCCTCTCCTAAACTCCAATGAGTATAGACACAACCTGTTCAATCTTTCCTTATAAGACAACCCTTCCATACCTGGAATCAACCCAGTGAACCTTCTCTGAACTGCCTCCAATGCAGTTATGTCCTTCCTTAAATAAGGCACCAGAACTGTACACAGTACTCCAGGTGTGGTCTCACCAGCACCCTGTACAGTTGTAGTATAACTTCCCTGCTTTTATACTCCATCCCCCTAGAAATAAACGCCAATATTCCATTTACCTTCCGGATTACCTGCTGCACCTGTATGTTGACTTTTTGTGTTTCATGTACAAGGACACCCAGATCTTTCTGTACCGCAGCATTTTGTAGTTTTCTCCATTCAAATAATATTTTGCTTTTTTATTTTTCCTCCCCCCGCCCCACCCTCCCTCCTCCTTCCCCCTGCCCCACCCTCCCTACTCCCTTCTCTACCCCCCTTCTCCCTTCTCTACCCCCCTCCCTTCTGTGTTACTCCCTGAACTTCATTGTCCTGTTCCTCTTGAGCAAGAAATTTTTCCATACTCACAATGTCTTCTTTTTCTTTATGTCTTTGCTGTGTGAAATTTAGATTTCTTACACTGTCTCCTGCTCTAATGCATTCTTTTTGAGAACCTCAAAACCATAGAACTCATCTCTTAGTTTTTCCTTCCTTCTACCACCTTTGTGTTTTTAAAATCAAGCCTGGCACCAATCAACCTTGTCTTTTTGGTCTCGGTGATGCCCTGCATTGATCCTTGACTGTTTAAAAAATGATTTTTTTATTAACCATCTTATGCATTACAATAGGATTGAAAAGTAATTCAGTGCCGTACTGAGGGATTGCTGCACTGTCAGAGATGCTGTCTTTTAGATGAGGTTTGAAACAGGTCCTGTCTGTCATCTCAGGTGGATATAAAATATCCCATGGCACTATTCGAAGAAGAAACCAGGTGAATTCTCCCAATGTCTTGGCCAACATTTACCCCTCAGCCAACACAAGCAAAGATTTTCTTGTCATTTATCTCATTGCTGTTTGTGGGACCTTGCTGTGCACAAATTGGCTGCTGCATTTCCTTACATTACAACAGTGATTACACTTCAAAAGTATCTATTTGGTTATGAAGCTTTGTGAGATCCCTGGGACGTGAAGGGTGTGTTATAAATACAAGTTCTTTATTTTTTAATGGATGGAAGGTGGACTATATGGATATGGAACACTACTTATAGAATCATAGAAGTAGAATCATAGAAGTTTACAACATGGAAACAGGCCCTTCGGCCCAACATGTCCATGTCGCCCAGTTTATACCACTAAGCTAGTCCCAGTTGCCTGCACTTGGCCCATATCCCTCTATACCCATCTTACCCATGTAACTGTCCAAATGCTTTTTAAAAGACAAAATTGTATCCGCCTCTACTACTGCCTCTGGCAGCTCGTTCCAGACACTCACCACCCTTTGAGTGAAAAAATTGCCCCTCTGGACCCTTTTGTATCTCTCCCCTCTCACCTTAAATCTATGCTCCCTCGTTATAGACTCCCCTACCTTTGGGAAAAGATTTTGACTATCGACCTTATCTATGCCCCTCATTATTTTATAGACTTCTATACTAAGCCTCCTACTCTCCAGGGAAAAAAGTCTCAGTCTATCCAACCTCTCCCTATAAGTCAAACCATCAAGTCCCGGTACCATCCTAGTAAATCTTTTCTGCACTCTTTCTAGTTTAATAATATCCTTTCTATAATAGGGTGACCAGAACTGTACACAGTATTCCAAGTGTGGCCAAACTAATGTCTTGTACAACTTCAACAAGACATCCCAACTCCTGCATTCAATGTTCTGACCAATGAAACCAAGCATGCTGAATGCCTTCTTCACCACCCTATCCACCTGTGACTCCACTTTCAAGGAGCTATGAACCTGTACTCCTAGATCTCTTTGTTCTATAACTCTCCCCAACGCCCTACCAATAACGGAGTAGGTCCTGGCCCGATTCGATCTACCAAAATGCATCACCTCACATTTATCTAAATTAAACTCCATCTGCCATTCATCAGCCCACTGGCCCAATTTATCAAGATCCCGTTGCAATCCTAGATAACCTTCTTCACTGTCCACAATGCCACCAATCTTGGTGTCATCTGCAAACTTACTAACCATGCCTCCTAAATTCTCATCCAAATCATTAATATAAATAACAAATAACAGTGGACCCAACACCGATCCCTGAGGCACACCGCTGGTCACAGGCCTCCAGTTTGAAAAACAACCCTCTACAACCACCCTCTGTCTTCTGTCGTCAATCCAATTTTGTATCCAATTGGCTACCTCACCTTGGATCCCGTGAGATTTAACCGTATGTAACAACCTACCATGCGGTACCTTGTCAAAGGCTTTGCTGAAGTCCATGTAGACCACGTCTACTGCACAGCCCTCATCTATCTTCTTCAAAAAACTCAATCAAATTCGTGAGACATGATTTTCCACTCACAAAACCATGCTGACTGTTCCTAATCAGTCCCTGTCTCTCCAAATGCCTGTAGATCCTGTCTCTCAGAATACCCTCTAACAACTTACCCACTACAGATGGTCTGTAGTTCCCAGGCTTTTCCCTGCCGCCCTTCTTAAACAAAAGCACAACATTTGCTACCCTCCAATCTTCAGGCACCTCACCTGTAGCTGTCGATGATTCAAATATCTCTGCTAGGGGACACGCAATTTTCTCCCTAACCTCCCATAACGTCCTGGGATACATTTCATCAGGTCCCGGAGATTTATCTACCTTGATGCGCGTTAAGACTTCCAGCACCTCCCTCTCTGTAATATGTACACTCCTCAAGACATCACTGTTTATTTTCCCAAGTTCCCTAACATCCATGCCTTTCTCAACCGTAAATACCGATGTGAAATATTCATTTAGGATCTCACCCATCTCTTGTGGTTCCGCACATAGATGACCTTGTTGATCCTTAAGAGGCCCTACTCTCTCCCTAGTTACTCTTTTGCCCTTTATGTATTTGTAGAAGCTCTTTGGATTCTCCTTTGCCTTATCTGCCAAAGCAATCTCATGTCCCCTTTTTGCCCTCCTGATTTCTCTCTTAACTCTACTCCGGCAATCTCTATACTCTTCAAGGGATCCACTTGATCCCAGTTGCCTATGCATGTCATATGCCTCCTTCTTTTTGACTAGGGCCACAATCTCCCGAGTCATCCAAGGTTCCCAACTTCTACCAGCCTTGCCTTTCACTTTATAAGGAATGTGCTTACCCTGAACCCTGGTTGACACACTTTTGAAAGCCTCCCACTTACCAGACGTCCCTTTGCCTGCCAACAGACTCTCCCAATCAACTTCTGAAAGTTCCTGTCTAATACCATCAAAATTGGCCTTTCTCCAATTTAGAATTTTAACTTTTGGGCCAGACCTATCATTCTCCATAGCTATCTTAAAGCTAATGGAATTATGATCACTGGTCCCAAAGTGATCCCTCACTAACACTTCTGTCACCTGCCCTTCCTTATTTCCCAAGAGGAGGTCAAGTTTTGCCCCCTCTCTAGTCGGGCCATCCACATACTGAATGAGAAATTCCTCCTGAATACACTCAACAAATTTCTCTCCATTCAAGCCCCTAATGCTATGGCTGTCCCAGTCAATGTTGGGAAAGTTAAAGTCCCCTACTATGACCACCCTATTTTTCTTGCAGCTGTCTGTAATCTCCTTACATATTTGCTCCTCAATTTCCCGTTGACTATTTGGGGGTCTGTAGTACAATCCTATCAAAGTGATCTCTCCCTTCTTATTTTTCAGTTCTACCCATATAGACTCAGTGGGCGAACCCTCGGATATATCCCCTCTCACTACTGCCGTGATGTTCTCCCTAATAAAGAACGCAACTCCCCCTCCTCTCTTACCTCCTGCTCTATCTTTCCTATTGCATCTGTACCCTGGAACATTGAGCTGCCAGTCCTGCCCCTCCCTTAGCCATGTTTCAGTAATAGCTATAACATCCCAGTCCCATGTACCCATCCATGCCCTGAGTTCATCTGCCTTGCCCATCAGACTTCTTGCATTGAAATAAATGCAGTTTAATCTAGACTTCCCTTGGTCTTTGCCCTGCTTTCTCAGACCATCTGTCCGGTCATGTTTTGTACACTCTCCCTTACTGCCTTTTGTTTCTGTCACCACTTCACTTCCCACTGACTTCCTGCATCGGATCCCATCCCCCTGCCACATTAGTTTAAACCCTCCCCAACAGCACTAGCAAACACTCCCCCTAGGACATTGGTTCCAGTCCTGCCCAGATGCAGACCGTCCAATTTGTACTGGTCCCACCTCCCCCAGAACCGGTTCCAATGGCCCAGGAATTTGAATCCCTCCCTCTTGCACCATCTCTCAAGCCACGTATTCATCCTAGCTATCCTGTCATTCCTACTCTGACTAGCCCGTGGCACTGGTAGCAATCCTGAGATTACTACCTTTGAGGTCCTACTCTTTAGTTTAACTCCTAACTCCCTAAATTCAGCTTGTAGGACCTCATCCCATTTTTTACCTATATCGTTGGTACCTATATGCACCACGACAACTGGCTGTTCACCCTCCCCCTCCAGAATGTCCTGCAGCCGCTCCGAGACATCCCTGACCCTTGCACCAGGGAGGCAACATACCATCCTGGAGTCTCGGTTGCGTCCGCAGAAACGCCTGTCTATTCCCCTTACAATCGAGTCCCCTATCACTATAGCTCTGCCACTCTTTTTCCTGCCCTCCTGTGCAGCAGAGCCAGCCACGGTGCCATGAACCTGGCCGCTGTCACCTTCCCCTGGTGAGCCATCACCCCCAACAGCATCCAGAACGGTATACCTGTTTGAGAGGGGGATGGCCACAGGGGACCCCTACACTACCTGCCTGCACCTCTTACTCTGCTTGGTGGTCACCCATTCACTTCCTGCCTGTACTCCCTTTACCTGCGGTGTGACCAACTCGCTAAACGTGCTATCCACAAGTTTCTCTGCATCGCGGATGCTCCACAAAGAAAATCTACCAATCGTTAAATTCTCTCGAGAAAAGTTCCCAACATTGATGGATTAACCTAGGATGGTTAATTGATGGATGCCACACATCCTATTTATGTTGCATGTATCAACTTAGCCTAGTTGGTAGCACTGTTACCCCTGAGTCAGAAGGTTTGAATACAATCTAGCCTGATGCTTCATTGTAGTACTGAGGGAGTGCTGCAACGTCGAAGGTTCTGCCTTTTGGATAACACGTAAAACCAAAGCCCCATCTGGCTGATCATATGCATGTTCAAGATTCCATGCCACTATTTGAAGAAGACCAGGGACTTCCTAGCTAATATTACACCCTCCCCAGTGCCACCAAAAAAAACAGATTAACTGATCATTCATCTGGTGTCAGTAAAAGTGATCATGAAGCTGTCGGATTGTCGTAAAACACCAACTGGTTCACTGATGCCCTTTAGGGAAGGAAACCTGCTATCCTTACCTGGTCCGGTCTATATGACTCAGTCCCACACCAATGTGATTGACTGTTAACTGCTGTCTGAAGTGGCCTAGGTAGCCACTCTGGTATCAAACAGAAGACCCATCACCTTCTCAGGGCAACTAAGGATGGCCATTAAATGCCATCCTTGCCAGCAACACCCACATCCTGAGAATGAATAAGAAAAGAAATCTAATTTATTGTTGTCGGACCTTGGTATGTGCAAATCCGCTGCAGTGTTTACCCATGTAACAGTGACTACATTTCAGAGTAATTTCAGAAAGAAGGACGTCCTTTCAAAAAAAAATCCAAGCAGCAATGGATTACCTGAGGTAGCTGCCTCACTGGTTCTATTTAAGTTACAAAGAGATTCAATACTAATCAATCTGATTCTCCACTATTTTTAACATTAAGGAATTTGGTTGGAGCTTATCTGTGTATGGTAGCTCATCATTCCTTTATCTCTGAAAATTACCTGAGTCTTAAAAGATTGGTTTTGTCATCCTCACTGGTGTTTTACGCTATTTGTTTCAAGCCGGAATTACTGATTCACATAAGCACGAACTTTTTGGGACCATATGTATGATTTGTTTTTTTAAACTCTTACACTGGTTCCTGATCTTGACTATCCTGTGAAACCATTCACAATGTTCTTGGCATCTGAGCTAGTTGGTAGGATGCTGTTGGCAACTTTGCTAATTCTGATACTTGGGTAAAGCAATAATAATGGATAACAATTGGGAGTTCAAAGCATTGCAGAGGAAAGCAACACATTCCGTAGTAAATTATTAATGGAAAGAAAGTCCACCACATTTATTTCTCCCTTGGTGGGTTATTTCCTCTGGCTGCCAAGGAGTGACAGTTGCCCTAGGGTGACTTTCTATGCCTCTAGCAATAGTGGGCAAATAAGAAAGGACAGTCTTGTAGAACCCTGTGAAAAAATCATTAACTGACCTTGAAATACGGTAAATTTAGATACTCATCAAGCTCAAACTGGATTATGTCACCGTTACGATGACTGCTGATTGTCTATTTTTGGTGCAGAATATCACAATGTGAAAGAATGGTACTTATCCAGAGAACAGTATAGTAGAATTAATCAAGAGCTGCAATAACCAGAGGAGAGTAACTTCTATCAATTTTGTGATTGTAATTATGCGTCATGGTCATCTTAACAGTGATCCTGTGCTTACTACCAGATTTTATTGCACAGGACTGACGGCACTTGTACCTTGATCTGGCCTGCACAGCATTGACTCTTTATTAAGGCCAATGTCGATGTTGATGTTTAACATATGAGTCCTGAGACATTTCCAACACTGGCTTCTGAAGAAGTGGAAGCTGAATCTGTGAACCCAAGGCGGGTATAAGATGTACATAAAAGTATCCCAGAAATTTTCTCTTGAATTGCTTTCCTTTTATTAGTTGATAATACCTACTGTAGGGCAAAACCAACAGGGATGCCATACAATAGCAAGGATTTTGCTTATGTAAAATAAAACAGAGGGAACTTGTGGAACTAGAGTTGCCCGTAACAGATTATCATCACTCGAGGTGGAAAGGATGGAACTGCGCGTAATGGTAACCATGAGCAAACCAATGGCATAGGGCAGCAAGTGCTTGCTCAAGAGAAAGGGAATAGATAAGATTAAAGGAACAAAATAGTTTTAGGGCATTTCTTAGTAGGGAAGATTGAAAGGTTCTGAAAAACATATTAGAACTAAAAGCTGACAAGTCCCCAGGTCCTGACGGACTTCATCCTAGGATCTTAAAATAAGTGGCTGCAGAGATAGTAGATGCATTGGTATTAATTTTCCAAAATTCCCGAGATTCTGGAAGGGTCCCATCAGATTGGATAATAGCGAATGTAACTCCTCTGTTCAAGAAAGGAGGGAGACAGAAAGCAGGAAACTACAAGCCAGTCAGCTTAACATCGGTTATAGGAAAAATGCTAGAATCTATTATTAAGGAGGTTATAACAGGGCACTTAGAAAATCTCAATGCAATCAGGCAGAGTCAACACTGCTTTTTTTTATTCGTTCATGGGATGTGGGCGTCGCTGACAAGGCCAGCATTTATTGCCGATCCCTAATTTCCCTTGAGAAGGTGGTGGTGAGCCGCCTTCTTGAACTGCTGCAGTCTGTGTGGTGAAGGTTCTCCCACAGTGCTGTTAGGAAGGGAGTTCCAGGATTTTGACCCAGCGACAATGAAGGAACGGCGATATATTCCAAGTTGGGATGGTGTGTGACTTGGAGGGGAACGTGCAGGTGGTGTTGTTCCCATGTGCCTGCTGCCCTTGTCCTTCTAGGTGAAAGAGGTCGTGGGTTTGGGAGTTGCTGTCGAAGAAGCCTTGGCAGGTTGCTGCAGTGCATCCTGTAGATGGTACACACTGCAGCCATGGTGCGCCGGTGGTGAAGGGAGTGAATGTTTAGGGTGATGGATGGGGTGCCAATCAAGCGGGCTGCTTTATCCTGGATGGTGTTGAGCTTCTTGAGTGTTGATGGAGCTGCACTCATCCAGGCAAGTGGAGAGTATTCCATCACACTCCTGACTTGTTCCTTGTAGATTGTGGAACGACTTTGGGAAGTCAGGAGGTGAGTCACTCACCGCAGAATACCCAGCCTCTGACCTGCTTTTGTAGCCACAGTATTTATATCGCTGGTCCAGTTAAGTTTCTGGTCAATGGTGACCCCCAGGATGTTGATGGTGGGGGATTTGGTGATGGTAATGCGTTGAATGTCAAGGGGAGGTGGTTAGACTCTCTCTTGTTGGAGATGGTCATAGCCTGGCACTTGTCTGGCACGAATATTACTTGCCACTTATCAGTCCAAGCCTGGAGGTTGTCCAGGTCCTGCTGCATGTGGGCACGGACTACTTCATTATCTGAGGGGTTACAAATGGAACTGAACACTGTGCAATCACCTGCAAACATCCCCATTTCTGACCTTCTGATGGAGGGAAGGTCATTGATGAAGCAGCTGAAGATGATTGGGCCTAGGACACTGCCCTGAGGAACTCCTGCAACAGTGTCCTGGGGCTGAGATGATTGGCCTCCAACAACCACTGCCATCTCCCTTTGTGCTAGGTGTGACTCCAGCCACTGGAGAGTTTTCCCCTGATTCTCTGACTTCAATTTTACTAGGGCTCCTTGGTCCCACACTCGGTTAAATGCTGTCTTGATTTCAAGGGCAGTCACTCTCACCTCACCTCTGGAATTCAGCTCTTTTGTCCATGTTTGGACCAAGGCTGTAATGAGGTCTGGAGCCGAGCGGTCCTGGCGGAACCCAAACTGAAAGGGAAATCGTGTTTGATGAATTTATTAGAGTTCTTTGAGGAAGTAACAAGCAACATGGATAAAGGGGATCCTGTGGATGTGGTGTACTTGGATTTCCAGAAGGCTTTTGACAAGGTGCCACATCAAAGGCTACTACACAGAATAAGAGCTCCTGGTGTAGGGGGTGACATTAGCATGGATAAAGGATTGGTTGGTTAGCAGGAAAGAGAGAGTAGCATAAATGGGTCATTTTCAGGTTGGCAAGATGTAATGAGTGGAGTGCCACATGGATCAGATCATTAGAAAATATCAACGGGATTAGACAAAGTCAACATGGATTTATGAAAGGGAAATCGTGTTTGACAAACCTACTGGAGTCTTTTGAGGATGTAACTGGTAGAATAGATAAGGGAGAACCAGTGGATGTGGTTTATTTGGATTTTCAGAAGGCCTTTGATAAAGTCCCACATAAGAGGTTAGTGTGCAAAATTAAAGCACATGGGATTGGTGGTAATATACTGGCATGGATTGAAAATTTGTTAACAGACAGGAAACAGAGAGTAGGAATAAATGGTTCTTTCTCAGGGTGGCAGGCAGTGACTAGTGGGGTACCGTACCATTTCAGTGCTTGGGCTCCAGCTATTCACAATATATATCAATGATTTGGATGAGGGAACGAAATGTAATATTTCCAAGTTTGCTGACCACACAAAACTAGATGGGATCGTGAGTTGTGAGGAGGATGCAAAGAGGCTTCAGGGTGATTTAGACAAGTTGAGTGAGCAGGCAAATACATGGCAGATGCAGTATAATGTGGATAAATGTGATAGATTGGGAAATGTATGTGCAAAGGGACCTGGGTGTCCTTGTACACAAGTCACTGAAAGCAAACATGCAGGTGCAGCAAGCAGTTAGGAAGGCAAATGGTATGTTGGCCTTCATTGCAAGAAGATTTGAGTACAGGAGCAAGGATGTCTTACAGCAGTTATACCGGGCCTTGGTGAGACCACACCCTGGAGTATTGTGTGCAGTTTTGGTCTCCTTACCTAAGAAAGGATATACTTGCCATAGACAGAGTGCAGCGAAGGTTCACCAGACTGATCCCTGGGATGGCAGGTCTGTCGTATGAGGAGAGATTGGGTCGACTAGGCCTGTATTCACTTGCGTTTAGAAGAATGAGAGGGGATCTCATTGAAACATATAAAATTCTGACAGGGCTAGACAGACTGGATGCAGGGAGGATGTTTCTCCTGGCTGAGGGTGGGGGGGGGGGGGGTCCAGAACGAGGGGTCACAGTCTCAGTATACGCAGTAGGACATTTAGGACTGAGATGAGGAGAAATTTCTTCACTCAGAGGGTGGTGAACCTGTGGAATTCTCTACCACAGAAGGCTGTGGAGGCCGAGTCACTGAATATATTTAAGATGGAGCTAGACAGATTTCTAGACACAAAAGGCATCAATGTGTATGGATGGGGAGAGAGCGGGATTATGGTATTGGGATAGAGGATCAGCCATGATCATATTGAATGGAGGAGCAGGCTCGAAGGGCCGAATGGCCTACTCTTGCTCTTATTTTCTATGTTTCCATCAGTGCTTGGGCCTCAACTATTTACAATTTATATCAATGATGAAGGGACCGAATGTATGGTTGCTAAATTTGCTTATGACACAAATGTAGGTAGGAAAGTCAGATGTCAAGAGGACATAAGGAGTCTGCAAAGGGATATAGATAGGTTAAGTGAGTGGGCAAAAATTTGGCAGATGGAGTATAATGTGGGAAAATGTGAACTTGTCCACTTTGGCAGGAAGAATAGAAAAGCAGTATGTTATTTAAATGGAGAGAGATTGCAGAACTCTGAGGTACAGCGAGATCTGGGTGCCCTAGTACATGAACCACAAAAAGTTAGTATGCAGGTACAGCAAGTGATTAGGAAGGCAAAAGGAATGTTGTCATTTATTGCAAGGGGAATGGAATATAAAAGTAGAGATGTTTTGCTACAGTTGTACAGGGCATTGGTGAGACCACATTTAGAATACTGTGTGCAGTTTTGGTCTCCTTATTTAAGAAAGGACATAATTGCTTTGGAGGCGGTTCAGAGAACGTTTACTCGACTGATTCCTGGGCTGAGGGGGTTATCTTATGAGGAAAGGTTGGACAAGTTGGGCCTGTATACACTGGAGTTTAGAAGAATGAGAGGTGATCTTATTGAAACATAAGATCCTGAGGGGACTGGAAGGGATAGATGCTGAGAGGATGTTTCTTCTTCTGGGAGAGACTAGAACTAGGGGCCACAGTTTAAAAATAAGGGGTCTCCTATTTAAGACGGAGATGAGGAGAATTTTTTTCTTTGAGGGTCGTGAGCCTGTGGAGCTCCGTTCCCCAGAGAGTGGTGCATGCAGGGTCATGCTAGATAGATTCCTGATTAACAAGAGAGTCAAAGGTTATAGTAGGTAGACGGGAAAGTAGGGTTGAGGTCACAATCAGACCAGCCATGATCTTATCAAATGGCAGAGCAGGCTTAAGGGGCCGAATGGCCTACTCTTAATTTGTATGTTCGTATGAATCTTGTGAAAGCACGATGGAGCCATGAAAGGTATGTTGCTTTCCAGCTGCCAGGCTTTGGGACTTAATCGAGTGGGTTGATAAGATCCCACAACAGGAAGAGGAGAAACCAGAGGTCTTGGTTCACAGGGGAACCAAATGATGTATATAGGTGTAGATTGGAGGTCCTACAAGGATTGAAGAAAAGGATTTCCAGGATAGAAATTACATGATAACACCTCATGTCACGTCCTGCACCTATTTGAGACATATAGATTAGGCAGGTCAATGCATGGCCCAACATATGATGATGGAGGGATAGGTTCAAATTCTTGACTCACTAGGGCAAGGAAAGGCAACAACTTTGAGACAGACCACCTAAACTGAGGAGACACGTTCATCTTGATAGGATAAATAAAACAATTTGGATGGATTTAAATTGGTGAAGCAGAGGGAGAGGATATTAGTGTGAACCAGCTCTTGGGTCATGTGAATAGAATACAGCAAGGAATGATCTAAGATGTAGTTACATGAGTACTAGGAGAGTAAGAGATACAGTGGCTGAATTAGAGAACTAATTGACATCATAAGAGTTATTGAAACCTGGCTAAAGGAAGATGAGTGGGGAATAAATCTGCGGATAGGATGAAGAAGGAAAGAATGGGGGGGTGATGGCACAGTTTAACAGGGAAAGTTTATATGTCACTGAGGAAAGAATTCAGTGAATCTGGAAGATAGGGGAAAATGTTAGTGGTAGGAATATGTTACAGACTACCACAAAGCAAAAAGGAGGTTGATGTATCACAGTGGGAGGTCATAACAAAGATTAGTGCTAAAATCTCAAATATAATCATGGGATTTTGATCATCTTGACACAATGGGACAGGGAAGTGGTAGAATCTACTAAATCATTATTTTGTGACTGTATTTACCACTGAAAGAAGGGGAAAGATGCTGGAGTTGAGAAAATATAAGGGAGAGAGCAATCTGGAACTCTTAGTTATCACAAGAGAAATCATATTAGACAGGTTTAGGAAACTTACGGTAATCAAGTCATTGGACTGACAATTTCCATCCAAGATTGCTGGTAAAGTTGGCAGAAGAAACTGCAAATCCTGCAAATTTTTCAAAACTCATTGGAATCAGATAATGTCCCAATGGATTGGTAAATAGCAAATGTGACCACCCTCTTTAAAAAAGGTCCAAGAAATGAACCCTTAAATTAGGACCGGTGAATATTTTAAGAAAGTTTTTACTAGCTCATGGACTACTTTGTCACTAAGATTGAGACCATCCATTCAGCTGCCTCTGTCGCTTGCCCTAGCCCACCAAGCCTTCTCTAGTTTCTCTCCTATCTCTCCTCATGCCCTCTCCGACCTCATCTTGACCATGAGACCCACCTCCTGTTCCCTTGACCCAATTCCCACCAAACTGCTGACCACCCTACTTCCCTTCCTAGACCCCATGTTAGCTGATATTGTTAATGGTTCCCTCTCCTCAGTTACTGTCCCCCTCCCCATCAAATCTGCCATCATCACCCTCTCCTCATAAAACCCACCCTTGACCCCTCTTCTTGCAAACTACCGCCCCATCTCCAACTTCCCTTTCTTCTCAAGTCCTGTCACTTCCCAAATCCATGCCCATCTTTCCTGCAACTCCATGTTTTAATCCCTCCAATCAGGTTCCGCCCCAGCCAAGGCCCTTATCAAAGTCTCAGATGACGTTCTTTGTGATTGGCAAACTATCCCTCCTTGTCCTTCTCGACCTGTCTGCAGCCTTTGACATGGTTGATTGCACCATTCTCCTTCAATGCCTTTCCCCCGTTGCCCAGCTGTGTCTGCAGCCTTTGACATGGTTGAACGCACCATTCTCCTCCAACACCTTTCCTCTGTTGTCCAGCTGGGTGGGACTGCGTTCACCTAGTTCCATTCTTATCTATCCAGTCGTAGCCAGAGAATCACCTGTGATGGCTTCTCTTCCCGCTCCCGCACCGTTACCTCTGGAGACCCCCAAGGATCTATCCTTGGCCCCCTCCTATTTCTCACCTACGCGCTGCCCCTCGGCGATATCATCCGAAAACATGACGTCAGGTTCCACGTGTACAGTGACGGCTCCCAGTTCTAGCTCACCACCATCTCCCTCGACCCGTCCACTGTCTCTGATTTGTGACACTGCTTGTCTGACATCCAGTACTGGATGAGCAAACATTTCCTGCAACTAAATATTTGGAAGAGCGAAGCCATTGTCTTCAGTCCCTGCCACAAACTCCATTCCCGAGCCATTGACTCTGTCCCTTTCCCTGGCCACTGTTTGATGCTGGACCAGACTGTTTGCAACCACGGCGACCTGTTTGACCCTGAGATGAGCTTCTGACCGCATATCCATTCCATCACCAAGACTGCCAACTTCCACCTCCGTAATATCGCCCTGCCTCATCTGATCTGCTGCTGAAACCCTCATCCATGCCTTTGTTACCTGTACACTTGACTATTCCAATATTGTCCTGGCCGACCTCCCATCTTCCACCTTCCATAAACTTGAGCTCATCCAAAACTCTGCTGCCCGTATCCTAACTCGCACCAAATCCCATTCCCCCTGTCCTTGCTGACCTACGTTGGCTCCCGGTCTGGGAATGCCTTGATTTTTAAAATTCACATCCTTGTTTTCAAATCCCTCCACGGTCTTGCCCCTCCCTACCTCTGTAACCTCCTCCAGCCCGACAACCCTCCGAAATCTCTGTGCTTCTTCAATTCTTGCCTCTTGTGCATCCCTGATTTTAATCGCTCCACCATTGCTGGCCATGCCTTCAGCTGCCTAGGCCCTAAGCTCTGGAATTCTCTCAACCTCTCCTCCTTTAAAACACTCCTTAGAATCTACCTCTTTGACCAAGCTTTTGGTCACCTGTCGTAATATCTCCTTAGGTGGCTCGGTGTCAAATTTTGTTTGATAATCCCTCCTGGGTCGTTTTACTATGTTAAAGGTGCTATATAAAAGCAAGTTGTTGTTAATGCTAAAGGGAATACAGAGTGGTTAGTTTCAGAATTATGGCAAGGACAGGTCTATTAGTGCTAGAATCACAGTAAGGAACTCTGGAATGTTTGAAAGAGTAGGCTGCTGTTACTTAGGAAAAAAAGGAAGGTTAGAGATAGGGAAGTATATGGGGACAAAAAAAGGGATCAAGGGTGGACTTTTTGCAGGAGGCAGTGATGACTGCAGTTTTGATGGGGAAGGGAATGGTGTTTGTGCTAGGGAGTTAATTAATGATGTCAGCGAGCACTGGGGCAAAACACATTTTGGTGCTCAGAATTTGGGTGGAGAGTGGATTAAGGGAGCCAGAAATGGTTCATGTTGAGTTAGTGATCTTGGTGAGGGAAGGGGGAGATGGAGAGAAGCTAATTTGGGGTTGAGGTATTTCCAAATTTATGGTTTTTCTTAATCTAGTTTATAACAGATGGTGATGAACATTTCAGGAATTGAATAAGATATTGTTACATCACTTAAATAATAAGGCATCCTTTATTAAGAAACACACTTTAAAGGAAATTCAACAGTGAAGAAAACCTAGAGGGACGCAAAATCTGTCACATCTCAGAACATGCCACCCAGGTATAACAGACCTACTTGTCGAAGGATTCCTACTCTTTATTGATTTCGATTCTTATGAAGTTAGTATCAGTGTTAATAATAGCTTAAACTGGAGGTGGCATGTAAGAGTCCCAATGTGCTGTACCCACAGTATGAATTACCAGTTTTAAGTTGCTTTTAAAGGGGTTTAGTGGGGTGCTATTGCTGCCAACTACTGACATCAGAGTCTTGATCAACTGGTGGCAACCCCAGAGTAATCATATTTAATGCTATAAGGGTGGCTGCTGAGAAGATCTGGTTTGAAAAAAAGAGGCCTTCCCGACAGTGAACCTGGCAAGTTTACTATGGGGTTGCCGCCAGCTGTACAAGAGCAGGGGAGCCAGTGGTATTAATATCCTACTAACCCAATGTAAAAGCATTTTCAGCTTTGCTGCTGTGCAGAGAAGCTGAACAGAGCCAGACACTTTCTTGACACACATTAAGCAAAAAAAAATTGAAAACCAGCTTAACTCACGTCAGTGTAGACTGTCTGGAAGTTCTAAGAGTATTAGTTAAGCCAGATACTTCTGTAGTTAATGGGGGGGGGGGGGGAGGAATAGCTAAATATATATTAATTGTGGCTAGTATTAGTATAAGAGTTGCAAACCTTTTTCTACAGTGTGACTCGATTATATTGTTGCAACTGTTAGGTGGTTGCTGGGCAGCTATGTGAGGTAGGAAGAACGACACCTCTTAATTCAAATCCAGACATGCTGAGTGATATCTGCCTGATTGGCAGCATTTTAAATTGAACAGACAGTTATTTAAATTCACAAAGCTCTGATGAATGTTTCAACGATATTTAATTTTAGCTTTTACTTTTAAAATCAGTGGAGCCTTTGAAGACTGTCTTCAAATTCTAAGAGTATCAGTTAAGCCAGATACTTTTGTAGTTAATGGGGGGGAAAAGGAATAGCTAGATACACATTATTAATTGTGGCTAGTATTAGTATAAGAGTTGCAAACCTTTTTCTACAAACAAGGAGCTAGCAAAGTTTAACAACTATACTGTATCTTTTACCATTTGCTTGTTTTTAATAAATTTAATTTGTCAGTTAAAGACCAAAACCAGATCTAGTTTAATGTTATTCTGCTGTTTCCTGAAAACAAAGAGTCTCTTGGAGGTACACGATGAAACTAGCAGCTGAATTGATCCAAAAAAACAGTGCTCTATTCATACTCCCAGGCATGTTATAAAGCTCATCTAGGTATCTGGGCACGTGAAAACACTTGAGGACATAGGGACCTACAAGAGTAGTCCGAAACACAGCAACCAAAAATATAAGAACAATGATGGACAAGAAAAGGCCCTCTGGTCCATTCAGCCTGTCCCCCACACTTGATACCTTGTGTATCACAAAATATGCACTCCCCACCCCACCCAAAACCATATTTTTTTTATTCGTTCATGGGATGTGGGCGCCGCTGGCAAGGCCGGCATTTATTGCCCATCCCTAATTGCCCTTGAGAAGGTGGTGGTGAGCCGTCTTCTTGCACCGCTGTTGTCCGTTTGGTGAAGGTTCTCCCACAGTGCTGTTAGGAAGGGAGTTCCAGGATTTTGACCCAGCGACGATGAAGGAACGGCGATATATTTCCAAGTCTGGATGGTGTGTGACTTGGAGGGGAACGTGCAGGTGGTGTTGTTCCCATGTGCCTGCTGCTCTTGTCCTTCTAGGTGGTAGAGGTCGCGGGTTTGGGAGGTGCTGTTGAAGAAGCCTTGGCGAGTTGCTGCAGTGCATCCTGTGGATGGTACACACTGGAGCCACAGTGCGCCGGTGGTGAAGGGAGTGAATGTTTAGGGTGGTGGATGGGGTGCCAACCAAGCGGGCTGCTTTGTCCTGGATGGTGTCGAGCTTCTTGAGTGTTGTTGGAGCTGCACTCATCCAGGCAAGTGGAGAGTATTCCATCACACTCCTGACTTAGAACATAAGAACATAAGAAATAGGAGCAGGAGTAGGCCAATCGGCCCCTCAAGCCTGCTCCGCCATTCAACAAGATCATGGCTGATCTGATCCTAACCTCAAATCTAAATTCATGTCCAATTTCCTGCCCGCTCCCCGTAACCCCTAATTCCCTTTACTTCTAGGAAACTGTCTATTTCTGTTTTAAATTTATTTAATGATGCAGCTTCCACAGCTTCCTGGGGCAGCAAATTCCACAGACCTACCACCCTCTGAGTGAAGAAGTTTCTCCTCATCTCAGTTTTGAAAGAGCAGCCCCTTATTCTAAGATTATGCCCCCTAGTTCTAGTTTCACCCATCCTTGGGAACATCCTTACCGCATCCACCCGATCAAGCCCCTTCACAATCTTATATGTTTCAATAAGATCGCCTCTCATTCTTCTGAACTCCAATGAGTAGAGTCCCAATCTACTCAACCTCTCCTCATATGTCCGCCCCTCATCCCCGGGATTAACCGAGTGAACCTTCTTTGTACTGCCTCGAGAGCAAGTATGTCTTTTCTTAAGTATGGAGACCAAAACTGTATGCAGTATTCCAGGTGCGGTCTCACCAATACCTTATATAACTGCAGCAATACCTCCCTGTTTTTATATTCTATCCCCCGAGCAATAAAAGCCAACATTTCGTTGGCCTTCTTGATCACCTGCTGCACCTGCATACTAACTTTTTGATCTTCTTGCACTAGGACCCCCAGATCCCTTTGTACTGCAGTACTTTCCAGTTTCTCGCCTTTAAGATAATAACTTGCTCTCTGATTTTTCCTGCCAAAGTGCATAACCTCACATTTTCCAATATTGTATTGCATCTGCCAAATCTCCGCCCACTCACCCAGCCTGTCTATATCCCCCTGTAGGTTTTTTATGTCCTCTCACTCTCCACTTTCCCTCCCATCTTTGTATCATCTGCAAACTTTGATATGTTACACTCGGTCCCCTCCTCCAAATCGTTAATATAGATTGTAAAGAGTTGGGGACCCAGCACCGACCCCTGTGGAACACCACTGGCTACTGGTTGCCAGTCCGAGAATGAACCGTTTATCCCAACTCTCTGCATCCTGTTAGATAACCAATCCTCCACCCATGCCAGAGTATTACCCCCAATCCAGTGTTTCTTTATCTTGAGCAATAATCTTTTATGTGGCACCTTGTCGAATGCCTTCTGGAAGTCTAAATACACTACGTCCACTGGTTCCCCTTTATCCACCCTGCACGTTATGTCCTCAAAGAACTCAAGCAAATTTGTCAGACATGACTTCCCCTTCATAAAACCATGCTGACTTTGTCCTATTAAATTATGTTTATCCAAATGTTCTGCTACTGTCTCCTTGATAATAGATTCCAAAATTTTACCCACCACAGATGTTAGGCTAACTGGTCTATAATTTCCAGCCTTCTGCCTACTACCCTTTTTAAATAAGGGTGTTACATTAGCAGTTTTCCAATCTGCCGGGACCTTTGCCAAGTCCAGAGAATTTTGGAAAATTATTACCAAAGCATCCACAATCCCTACTGCCACTTCCCTCAAGACCCTCGGATGTAAGCCATCAGGTCCAGGGGATTTATCCGCCTTGAGTCCCATTATTTTACTGAGTACCAATTCCTTAGTGATTTTAATCGTATTTAACTCCTCCCCCCCCCTTAGAGCCCCTGTTTGTCCAGTGTTGGAATATTCTTAGTGTCCTCTACCGTAAAGACTGAAACAAAATATTTGTTCAGCATTTTTGCCATTTCCATGTTTCCCACCATTAATTTCCCGGTCTCATCCTCTAAGGGACCCTTTTTCTTTTTATATAACTATAGAAACTCTTGCTATCTGTTTTTATATTTTTTGCTAATTTATTTTCATAATCTATCTTCCCTTTCTTAATCAATCCTTTAGTTACTTTTTGCTGTCTTTTGAAGACTTCCCAATCTTCTATCCTGCCACTAAGTTTGGCTACCTTATATGTCCTTGTTTTTAGTTGGATACTGTCCTTAATTTCTTTACTTAGCCCCGGATGGCTGTCATTTCTTTTACACCCTTTTTTCCTCAGTGGAATATATATTTTTTGAAAGTTGTAAAATAACTCCTTGAATGAACACCACTGCTCATGTACCGTCTTACCCTTTAATCTATTTTCCCAGTCCACTTTAATCAATTCCGCTCTCATACCATCATTGTCTCCTTTATTCAAGCTCAGTACGCTTGTTTGAGAACCAACCTTCTCACCCGTTAATTGGATATGGAATGTAACCATGTTATGGTCACTCATTCCAAGGGGATCCTTAACTAGGACATTATTAATTAATCCTGGCTCATTACACAGGACCAGGTCCAAGGTTGCTTTCCCCCTTGTAGGATCAGTTACATACTGCTCAAGAAATCCATCCCTAATACACTCAATAAACTCTTCCTCAAGGCTGCTCTGCCCAATTTGATTTGTCCAGTTAATATGATAGTTAAAATCCCCCATAATTATAGCTGTTCCCTTATTACATGCCCCGACTATTTCCTGATTAATGCTTCTTCCAGCAGAGTTGCAACTATTAGGAGGCCTATATACTACGCCCACTAGTGTTTTTTTCCCCTTGTAGATGGTGGAAAGGCTTTGGGGAGTCAGGAGGTGAGTCACTCGACGCAGGATACCCAGCCTCTGACCTGCTCTTGTAGCCACAGTATTTATGTGGCTGGTCCAGTTAAGTTTCTGGTCAATGGTGACCCCCAGGATGTTGATGGTAGGGGATTCGGCGATGGTAATGCCGTTGAATGTCATGGGGAGGTGGTTAGACCCTTTCTTGTTGGAGATGGTCATTGCCTGGCACTTGTCTGGCGCGAATGTTACTTGCCACTTATGAGCCCAAGCCTGGATGTTGTCGAGGTCTTGCTGCATGCAGGCACGGACTGCTTCATTATCTGGGGTTGCGAATGGAACTGAACACTGTGCAATCATCAGCGAACATCCCCTTTTCTTATGATGGAGGGAAGGTCATTGATGAAGCAGCTGAAGATGGTTGGGCCGAGGACGCTGCCCTGAGGAACTCCTGCAGCAATGCCCTGGGGCTGAGATGATTGGCCTCCAACAACCACTACCATCTTCCTTTGTGCTAGGTATGACTCCAGCCACTGGAGAGTTTTCCCCCTGATTCCCAATGACTTCAATTTCCCTAGGGCTCCTTGGTGCCACACTTGGTCAAATGCTTCCTTTATGTCAAGGGCAGTCACTCTCACCTCACCTCTGGAATTCAGCTCTTTTGTCCATGTTTGGACCAAGGCTGTAATGAGGTCTGGCGCCGAGTGGTCCTGGCAGAACCCAAACTGAGCATCGGTGAGCAGGTTATTCATGAGTAAGTGTCGCTTGATAGCACTGTCGACGACACCTTCCATCACTTTGCTGATGATTGAGAGTAGGCTGATGGGGCGGTAATTGGCCGGATTGGATTTGTCCTGTTTTTTGTGGACAGGACATACCTGGGCAATTTTCCACATTGTCCTTAAATGCTAGTGTTGTAGCTGTACTGGAACAGCTTGGCTAGAGGCGCAGCTAGTTCTGGAGCACAAGTCTTCAGCACTACAGCTGGGATGTTGTCGGGGCCCATAGCCTTTGCTGTATCCAGTGCACTCAGCCGTTTCTTGATATCACGTGGAGTGAATCGAATTGGCTGAAGACTGGCTGCTGTGATGGTGGGGATATCGGGAAGAGGCCGAGATGGATCATCCACTTGGCACTTCTGGCTGAAGATGGTTGCAAATGCTTCAGCCTTGTCTTTTGCACTCACGTGCTGGACTCCGCCATCATTGAGGATGGGGATGTTTGCAGAGCCTCCTCATCCCGTTAGTTGTTTAATTGTCCACCACCGTTCATGACTGGATATGGCAGGACTGCAGAGCTTTGACCTGATCCGTTGGTTGTGGAATTGCTTAGCTCTGTCTATAGCATGTTGTTTCTGCTGTTCAGCATGCATGTAGCCCTGAGTTGTAGCTTCACCAGGTTGGCACCTCATTTTTAGGTACGCCTGGTGCTGCTCCTGGCATGCTCTTCTACACTCTTCATTGAACCAGGGTTGATCCCCTGTCTTGTTGGTAATGGTAGAGTGAGGAATATGCCGGGCCATGAGGTTATAGATTGTGCTGGAATACAATTCTGCTGCTGCTGATGGCCCACAGCACCTCATGGATGCTCAGTTTTGAGCTGCTAGATCTGTTGTGAATCTATCCCATTTAGCATGGTGGTAGTGCCACACAACACGTTGGATGGTGTCCTCAGTGCGAAGACGGGACTTCATCTCCTCGAGGACTGTGCGGTACTCACTCCTACCAATACTGTCATGGACAGATGCATTTGCGACAGGTAGGTTGGTGAGGACGAGGTCAAGTAAGTTTTTCCCTCGTGTTGGTTCGCTCACCACCTGCCGCAGGCCCAGTCTGGCAGCTATGTCCTTCAGGACTCGGCCAGCTCGGTTAGTAGTGGTGCTACCGAGGCATTCTTGGTGATGGACATTGAAGTCCCCTACCCAGAGTACATTCTGTGCCCTTGCTACCCTCAGTGCTTCCTCCAAGTGGTGTTCAACATGGAGGAGGACTGATTCATCAGCTGAGGGAGGGCGGTAGGTGGTAATCAGCAGGAGGTTTCCTTGCCCATGTTTGACCTGATGCCATGAGATTTCATGAGGTCCAGAGTCAATGCTGAGGACTCCCAGGGCCACTCCCTCCTGACTGTATATCACTGTACCGTCACCTCTGGTGGGTCTGTCCTGCCAGTGGGATAGGACATACCCAGGGATGATGATGGAAGAGTCTGGGACGTTGGCTGAAAGGTATGATTCTGTGAGTATGGCTATGTCAGGCTGTTGCATGACTAGTCTGTAGGACAGCTCTCCCAATTTTGGCACAAGTTCCCAGATGTTAGTGAGGAGGACTTTGCAGGGTCGACTGGGCTTGGTTTGCCTTTGTCGTGTCTGGTGCCTAGTGGTCCGAGTACAAAAACGTAGAAGAACCCAAAAGCGAATGGGGAGGAAACAACAGATGCAGGGTCATCATGAATACTCTTATACACTTCCTCATTGCTGGTTTCAGAGCAATGTTGGCAGAAACCTGGCAGCTGGTTGCTACTAGCACTCTCGATCAGGAAGTGTGTGTGGCACAGGCAGACCCAAGAATTATTCTTGGAACCCAAGATCCAACGTATTATTATTCATAATAATGTCACTGAGCAACAGATAAAACAGTTTCCTTCTGTAACTAAAAACCTGAAAAGGGAAATTACTAAGTACTAAGCCTGATCAAGCTAAGAAAGAAAGAACAAACTTGCATTTATGTAGCTCCTTTCACAACCTCAGGATGTCCCAAATTGCTTCACAGTCACTGAAACATTTTTGAAGCATAGTCACTGTTGTAATATATGGAAACTAAACATAATGGATGTCTTAGATTCTGTTAATCTATCAGTAACATCATTCTAATCACTCATATTTTCCTATGCCACTGTGGTTTCCAAGGCTGTAGTTGTGGTTTTCCTTCTGATGGGAATGTGGAATTGTTCCCACACTCTTCGGCAAGAACTCATTGTGCTCCTTTTTAATACATTGGTATTAGCGTTCTCTTTCTTGCTGTCTCTTTTTTGTTAGCAGTAAGGGGTATTTATACAAAAGCCAGTCAGCCTTGTGTGGTGCTATGAATGACAGCTGACTTTTCCATTAATGCCACTCATTAAACAGTGGTTTAAAGCTCTCTATGACTGCTGCAGCTGTCCACCAAGCTTCGGATGTGCTGCAGTGTTCCCTGCTCTTTGTGTGACATTGCCCAGTGTCACTCAGACTTCCTAGCAGCTCCCTGACAACCATAACAATGTGATTCAAGGCTTTCTGTAATTTTCTCTCCAGTGGTGGGTGAATGCTTCAGTATCAACCAGCATTAACAACAAAATGTCATGTGGTTTGGTTGATAAATTATGATAAAATAGTCATACTGTGAAAGCTATGCCAGCCTCACAGCTGTTGATTGTGGAAACTTTTCCCGAGAATTATCTTCTGTTTTGTAGAGCTTCCTAGTAATTCAATTACCTTAGATAGGTATTTGCGTAATCATGAACAGAAAGTATTCTCCTTGAACTTCATCCGTAGTTATTTCAACATCAAACATACTGGTGGATCTCCCTTGGCATTGCTCACAATAAGTCACAAGGATAGTCTGTTGTGTTTTTGTTGCTGTTTTGCTTCTGTTTTTTTCTTTTAATTCCATTTGTCTTTTCTGCTTTTCTATGTTTCTTGATTTTTACTCTCTTCATTTAGTCTGCATTCACTTTAAATCAGCCGATTCTTGTCCACGTCTCATATGGGAATGCAGACCTGATCCAAGTACAGACTTTCCATTCACTCTCCTGTAGATTTCCTGATGAACGGATATTACAGTGCTCTGCATTTATGGGAATTCCTACAGGAAAAGAGAACCCAAAAGCACAGCACAGAACCGTAAGTAAGTAGGAGAGAATGGCAAAGCGGAAAAACAGATAGTTTTATGTTTGAACAGACCATTAATAGCATTATTCACTTGCTAAAAGAGAGGGAAATTGCTGATGAGAGTCTGTGTTGAATCAGGATACGACACTTCAGGTTTATGAGTGATAAACCAGGACATCACAGGGCTCATGAAATATAGGCAGGCTGTAATAGGGCATCAGTTTCAATGAACAGCCTTTCCGTGGACGTGGCATTTGTGGGGTAATGGTCTCGATCTGATGCAACGGTTGTGCTTCCTGTTAGAATCTGGTGCAGATTGCAGCCAGGAAGAAGAGCTGGAGTGGGGTTTGAGGCTGAGTAGGAGGGCTGTAAGGAAAGGTGGGAGTGGAGATTTGGATCTGGGCAACTGCTGGGAAAGGGAACAGGGTGAGGATAGCTGGCAGTTAGGCTGTATCAAAGATGCTGGTCATGTCGGGCTGAGTCAGCCAGGAGATGAAGGTAGCAGGTGCAACAGTGCAACCTACTGTTCAGAGGCCTGCATTGCAAGGTAAGTAATGGTAAGTTAAGTAGATAGGCAATTTAAGTAAGTATTAAACGAGTCATGACTAAATTGTGACACAGGAAATAAGTTTGACAGAAAGTGTGTAGTTGTAGAACTCTTAATATATATTTAAGTTCATGTATATTTTATGTAGGGATTGTAGTAAAATGTTTTCATATAAAAATAATATATGTGTGACTGCCACTGTTCAGTCCTAAGATTACATTGCTGCCAAGGGCGTTCCTGTACATGTTAAATTAAGATAATGGTAACACAAGACAATTTGCCATTGTTATCATTCTTTATCCATGCCTGTAACATAATCTGAGATTTTTGTTAATTTTGAATCACCCTTTTAGAAGTCATCTAAAGTGCTTTTTTCCCCCATGTTATTTAGGCTGCGGGAAAAATTGTACTGGTCTGTATTGAATTTTCAAATCACTGTCTTGTGATTGACGCATAAACACAGAAGTGGGGTGGGGATTTGAAAGGAGGACTTTAAAAGACTTCAAGAGGACGTCGACAGGTTAGCGAAATGGCAGACGTGGCAGCAGCAATTTAATGTGGAGAAGTGTCAAGTAATGCTTTTAATGGAAAAACAAGGAATGGGAGTCTACACTTAATAGAAAGACATTGAAGGTTGTGGATGAGCAGAGAGACCTTGGGGTTCGAATACATAATTCAATGCAAGTGCAGTAAAGGTAAAACCATAAAAATAGCATGTTGGGTTTTATACAGAGTACAAGAGCATAGAGGTGATAAAATGTATACGTGGCCACACTTAGTGTATTATGTACAGTTTTGGGCAGCCCATTACGGAAAGGAGATTAAAACCATAGCGAGCGTACATCAGAATAATGCCAGAGATAAGAAACTGTCGAGGATTGGAATCATACAGCATACAGCACAGAAGGAGACCTTTCGGCCCATCGTGTCTGTGCTGGCTCTTTGAAGGAGCTGTCCAATTAGTCCACTCCCTGTTCTTTCCCCATAGCCCTGCAAATTTTTCCTTTTCAGGTATTTATCCAATTCCCTTTTGGGATTATTTCCATTGGGGCAGAGAAGTAGAGGTTTACAAAATTATGAAGAGTTTTGAAAGGAGGAACAGGGAAGGACTATTTCCTCTGGTTGGTGAGTCAGTAACAAGGGTTCATTAATTTAAGATTAGTTTTGGATTGCTCTAGCAAAGGCTGGCACAAACATGATGGGTCATATGGTCACCTTTTGTGCTATAAACTTCTGTGGTTCTAAATTGTTTCCTTAATGTATGAAATTAAATATGCAGCAGTGAATCTCCATGCAAGAGTACACAGTGTCAATCTGTTTGTGTGAGGTTGTTCCAAACAGATTTAGTTTTCTTCCCTATAGGGAGAAAGGGCAAGTTGGAGATCAGGTCAATACATTTATCCTTGGCCTCTTTCAAGCAGGTAACTCAGAATGACCTTGACAGAGAATGGGAACATGAGGAGTAAGAAAGAGACTTGCATTTATATAGTGCCTTTCACGACCTCAGAACCTCACAAAGCGCTTTACAGCCAATGAAGTACTTCTGAAGTGTAGTCACTGTTGTAATGTAGGAAACATGGCAGCCAATTTGCGTACAGCAAGGTCCCACAAACAGCAGTGTGATAATGACCAGATAATCTGGGTTTTTTCATGTTAGTTGAGGGATAAATATTGGCCAGGACATTGTGGAGAACTCCCCTGCCCTTTTATGAAATAATGCCATGGGATCTTTTATGTCCATCCGAGAGGGTGGATGGGGCCTTGATTTAACGTCTCATCCGAAAGACGGCAGCTCTAACAGTGCAGCACTCCCTTAGTACTGCACTGAAGTGCCAGTCCAGATTTTGAGCTCAAATCTCTGGAGTGGAACTTGAACCCACAACCTGAGATGAGAGTGCTACCACTGAGCCACAGCTAATAGTAGAAAATAAGTAAGTGAATATTACAGTTAACAGATCATTTATTTTGCTATGTTTATAGAGAAGGAAGCACAAAGTAAACGAAAAGAAAAGAAAAATGACTAGTTCCTCAGACAGGCCACCAGAGGGCAATGTAAGTTTGGGTCTCACAGTGAGTACTCTGCATACTTTCTCCCCTTTTTGTTCTGTCCCTCCTCTGCTAAAGCCAATAACAGTCTACTCTTGATCATTCAAAGATGTTTTTTGATCTAAAAAAAATAATTATCCAATAATTTGAATTAATAAACATTAATACAGTAAAGTAGGAATGTAATGTTTTAAATGAGTATCAGATCATTTGAATTAAGCAACTTTGAATTAAGAGTAAACAGTAGTTCTTGCTGTGGTATGTTATTGCATTTACCTACAACTCTTTGGTACCTTGTCCAAGTGGCCAAAAAAATGGTGCCTAGTTCTATTATTAGTAGGTGTGACCAAAATAGTATATGGGCTTAAACGAGAGAGCAAGCTCTGCGATCTGAATGGCCTTTTCCCATTCCTAATTTCTTACTTTGTCCTTTTTAAAAAAAAATTGTGAACTGTATGGATGCTTTCAACTGAAAAATACTCAACTATTAAAAAGATTTAGGGGGAAAAAAAAGTGGGAATGACAAATCTTCCAAGTACTCTAAATATCTAACTATGTCTTTTCATCGGCAGCCACAGAGCTTTGAGATCTGTTACCTGAAAGGTGATCTGTTCTCATGCCCAGAGAAGGATGCACTGGCACATTGTATCAGTGAAGATTGTGATATGAAGGCAGGGATAGCGGTCTTGTTCAAGAAGAAATATGGATGCGAAGAGGAGCTGCAGAATCAGAGTAAGCGAGTAAAATTATAGAAGTCATCTTAACTTGCAGTTTACCATAGAAATGGATATGGTTTCTCAAAGTTTTTTTTTAGGCCCACCAAATTCTTAACTTATTAAAAAAAAATTAACCAATAAATTCTTTCAGAAACAGTAAGGTCCTCCATTCTCTAACCAGCCCATGTTAGTGTTTATCCTCCACATGAGTACCAGTCCTAATCTCATGTCCTATTCCCATATTCCCCTTTTTTTTTCAACCACCAATCTAATCTACTCTTAAATGTTGATGTGGTTTCTGGAGAATAAGTCAGCGTTGTTGCTTTTTAAAAACACCATCTCTTTATACCAATAAATACAGTTCTAAGGTCAACAGACCTGGAGAAGTTGCATTCCTCTAACCTTAATTGGGAAGCCAGTATATAAATAAGTAATTTGTATTGTTTGACAAAAATAACTATTTGTGAAGAGTGCTGGCATCTCTACAGCAGTGATGCCAAGCCCAGTGCACAGTAAGCCTACAGGAAGGCTGAAAACCTAGCCATACAAACATATACATCAAATGTGATTCAACAGGTCTATAGTATGGAGCTATTTTTGCAAAAACTTTACAATGTAATGACTCATTCAGAACTATCATAATAACAGCTCTCACTGCAGTGCTGCTTGATGTTGTCTGGATATGGACTTTCCAGTATTTAGAGACAAACACAATCACCTGCGTGTCATATGCATTCCATAGTCAATTATGCCCACTTGACTCACATACGGCATAGGTTTAAAACCTTCCATCATAAAAAGATTTGCTAAGAAAGCCCTTAATTACTCACTATGAAAATTAGAATTCCAGTATAGTGCCATGCATGGAAGTAAATAACTACCTAACTGTTTTTAGTAGAACAGCTAATGTTATTGCTTCGGCTACACAGTAAATGCCCTCTCATAGAGTCATAGAGTTATACAGCACGGATAGAGGCCCTTCGGCCCATCGTGTCCGCGCCAGCCATCAAGCCCTGTCTACTCTAATCCCATATTCCAGCATTTGGTCCGTAGCCTTGTATGCTATGGCATTTCAAGTGCTCATCCAAATGCTTCTTGAATGTTGTGAGGGTTCCTGCCTCCACAACCCTTTCAGGCAGTGAGCTCCAGACTCCAACCACCCTCTGGGTGAAAAAGTTCTTTCTCAAATCCCCTCTAAACCTCCCGCCTTTTACCTTGAATCTATGTCCCCTTGTTATAGAACCCTCAACGAAGGGAAAAAGCTCCTTAGTATCCATCCTATCTGTGCCCCTCATAATTTTGTACACCTCAATCATGTCCCCCCTCAGCCTCCTCTGCTCCAAGGAAAACAAACCCAATCTTCCCAGTCTCTCTTCATAGCTGAAGCGCTCCAGCCCTGGTAACATCCTGGTGAATCTCCTCTGCACCCTCTCCAAAGCGATCACATCCTTCCTGTAGTGTGGCGACCAGAACTACACACAGTACTCCAGCTGTGGCCTAACCAGTGTTTTATACATCTCCATCATAACCTCCTTGCTCTTATGTTCTATGCCTCGGCTAATAAAGGCAAGTATCCCATATGCCTTCTTTACCACCTTATCTACCTGTTCCGCCGCCTTCAGGGATCTGTGAACTTGCACACCAAGATCCCTCTGACCCTCTGTCTTGCCTATGGTCCTCCCATTCATTGTGTATTCCCTTGCCTTGTTAGTCCCTCCAAAGTGCATCACCTCGCACTTTTCCGGGTTAAATTCCATTTGCCACTGTTCCGCCCACCTGACCAACCCATCTATATTGTCCTGCAGACTGAGGCTATCCTCCTCGCTATTTACCACCCTACCAATTTTTGTATCATCAGCGAACTTACTGATCATACCTTTTACATTCATATCCAAGTCATTAATGTAGACCACAAACAGCAAGGGACCCAGCACCGATCCCTGTGGTACCCCACTGGCCACAGGCTTCCAGTCACAAAAACAACCTTCGACCATCACCCTCTGCCTTCTGCCACTAAGCCAGTTTTGTATCCAAAGTGCCAAGGCACCCTGGATTCCATGGGCTCGTACCTTCTTGACCAGTCTCCTGTGGGGGACTTTATCGAAGGCCTTACTGAAATCCATGTATACCACATCCACTGCGTTACCCTCATCCACACGCCTAGTCACCCCCTCAAAAAATTCAATCAAATTAGTCAGACATGATCTTCCCTTGACAAAGCCATGTTGACTATCCCTGATTAATCCTTGCTTCTCCAAGTGGAGACTAATTTTGTCCTTCAGAATTTTTTCCAATAATTTTCCTACCACTGATGTTAGGCTCATTGGCCTGTAGTTCCCCGGTTTTTCCCTACTCCCCTTCTTGAATAATGGTACTACATTAGCGGTTCTCCAGTCCTCTGGCACATCCCCTGTGGCCAGAGAGGTTCTGAATATATGTGTTAGAGCCCCCGCAATCTCCTCCTTTGCCTCACACAGTAGCCTGGGATACATTTCGTCCGGGCCTGGGGATTTATCCATTTTTTGGCCTGCTAAAGCCGCCAATACCTCCTCCCGCTCGATGTTAATATGTTCGAGTATATCACAGTCCCCCTGCCGTATTTCTATGTCTACATCGTCCTTCTCCATAGTGAAAACAGATGCAAAAAATTCATTTAGAACCCCTCCTACATCTGCCGGCTCCACACACACATTGCCATTTTTGTCCCTAATGGGCCCTATTTTTTCCCTAGTTATCCTCTTACCCTTAATATACTTATAAAACATCTTAGGATTTTCCTTTATTTTGCTCGCCAGTGTTATTTCATGGCCCCTCCTTGATCTCCTAATTTCTTTTTTAAGTATCCCCCTGCACTTTTTGTACTCCTCTAGGGCTTCCTCCGTCTTTAGCCTTTTGTATCTGCCAAAAGCCCTCCTTTTTTTCCTAATCCATTCTCGTATATCCCCTGACATCCAAGGTTCCCTGGAGTTCTTGGAACCACCCTTGACCTTTACGGGAACATGTTGCCATTGTATGGTCTCAATCTCCCTTCTGAAAGACTCCCATTGCTCCGATGCGGATTTTCCTACAAGCAGCTGATCCCAGTCCATTTTGGCCAGATCCTGCCTTATCCTATTAAAATCGGCCTTCCCCCAATTTAGAACCTTTATTTCCGGCCCCTCCCTATCCTTTTCCATGACTCTCCATACATCTCACAGCACCTACACTACCTCAATTTGCACTGCAGTTTTTCACTGTAAAAGTACCATTGCTATGCTCATTTCTGGGTTAACTCCTTATCCATGACCTATTAGAATATGTCAAACTGATAACACAATAAGTGGAAGTTTTCCTGTTTCAGTAACGGGATTGGAAATGGACCTCATTATTAGTTCAATTGGTTCTTCTTCCTCAAATCAAACTTCTATTTCCTAATGTAATGCAATGTATAATTTTATTCATGTTGCTTTGTCATCAGGTTACGGTAGCATAGTGGTTATGTTACTGGACTAGTAATCCAGAGGCCGGGACTAAAATCCGGAGTCATGAGTTCAAATCCTGTCAATTAATTAATTAAATTCAATTAATTAAATAAAAATCTTGAATTAAAATACCAGTATCAGTAATGGTGGCCATGAAAGTACCGGATTGTCGTAAAAACTCATCTGGTTCACTAATGCCCTTTAGGGAAGGAAAACTGCCGTCCTTACCCGGTCTGGCCTATACGTGACTCCAGACCCACAGCAATGTGGTTGCTTCTTAATTGCCTTCTGAAATGGCCCAGCAAGCCACTCAGTTGCAAAATCTCGCTACGAAAAGTCATAATAAGAATAAAACCGGATGGACCACTAGGCACCGGACACGACAACGGCAAACCAAGCCCAGTCGACCCTGCAAGGTCCTCTTTACTAACATCTGGGGACTTGTGCCAAAATTGGGAGAGCTGTCCCACAGACTAGTCAAGCAACAGCCTGACATAGCCATACTCACAGAATCATACCTTTCAGCCAACGTCCCAGACTCTTCCATCACCATCCCTGGGTATGTCCTGTCCCACCGGCAGGACAGACCCACCAGAGGTGGCGGGACAGTGATATACAGTCAGGAGAGAGTGGCCCTCGGAGTCCTCAACATTGACTCTGGACCCCATGAAATCTCATGGCATCAGGTCAAACATGGGCAAGGAAACCTCCTGCTGATTAACACCTACCATCCTCCCTCAGCTGCTGAATCAGTCCTTCTCCATGTTGAACACCAGTTGGAGGAAGCACTGAGGGTAGCAAGGGCGCAAAACGTACTCTGGTTGGGGGACTTCAATGTCCATCACCAAGAGTGACTCGGTAGCACCACTACTGACCGTGCTGGCCGAGTCCTGAAGGACATAGCTGCCAGACTGGGCCTGCTGCAGGTGGTGAGCGAACCAACACGAGGGAAAAACTTACTTGACCTCGTCCTCACCAATCTACCTGTCGCAAATGCATCTGTCCATGACAGTATTGGTAGGAGTGACCACCACACAGTCCTCGTGGAGATGAAGTCCCGTCTTCGCATTGAGGACACCATCCAACGTGTTGTGTGGCACTACCACCATGCTAAATGGGATAGATTCAGAACAGATCTAGCAGCTCAAAACTGGGCATCCATGAGGCATTGTGGGCCATCATCAGCAGCAGAATTGTATTCCAGCACAATCTGTAACCTCATGGCCCGGCATATTCCTCACTCTACCATTACCAACAAGCCAGGGGATCAACCCTGGTTCAATGAGGAGTGTAGAAGAGCATACCAGGCGTACCTAAAAATGAGGTGCCAACCTGGTGAAGCTACAACTCAGGACTATATGCATGCTAAACAGCGGAAGCAACATGCTATAGACAGAGCTAAGTGATTTCACAACCAATGGATCAGATCAAAGCTCTGCAGTCCTGCCACATCCAGTCGTGGACAATTAAACAATTAACGGGATGAGGAGGCTCTGCAAACATCCCCATCCTCAATGATGGCGGAGTCCAGCACGTGAGTGCAAAAGACAAGGCTGAAGCGTTTGCAACCATCTTCAGCCAGAAGTGCCGAGTGGATGATCCATCTCGGCCTCCTCCCGATATCCCCACCATCACAGAAGCCAGTCTTCAGCCAATTCGCATCACTCCACGTGATATCGAGAAACGGCTCAGTGCACTGGGTACAGCAAAGGCTATGGGCCCCGACAACATCCCGGCTGTAGTGCTGAAGACTTGTGCTCCAGAACTAGCTGTGCTTCTAGCCAAGCTGTTCCAGTACAGCTACAACACTGGCATCTACCCGACAATGTGGAAAATTGCCCAGGTATGTCCTGTCCACAAAAAGCAGGACAAATCCAATCCAGCCAATTACCGCCCCATCAGTCTACTCTCCATCATCAGCAAAGTGATGGAAGGTGTCGCGACAGTGCTATCAAGCGGCACTTACTCACCAATAACCTGCTCACCGATGCTCAGTTTGGGTTCCGCCAGGACCACTCGGCGCCAGACCTCATTACAGCCTTGGTCCAAACATGGACAAAAGAGCTGAATTCCAGAGGTGAGGTGAGAGTGACTGCCCTTGACATCAAGGCAGCATTTGACCGAGTGTGGCACCAAGGAGCCTGAGTAAAATTGAAGTCAATGGGAATCAGGGGGAAAACTCTCCAGTGGCTGGAGTCACACCTAGCACAAAGGAAGTTGTTGGAGGCCAATCATCTCAGCCCCAGGGCATTGCTGCAGGAGTTCCTCAGGGCAGTGTCCTAGGCCCAACCATCTTCAGCTGCTTCATCAATGACCTTCCCTCCATCATAAGGTCAGAAATGGGGATGTTCGCTGATGATTGCACGGTGTTCCGTTCCATTCGCAACCCCTCAAATAATGAAGCAGTCCGAGCCCGCATGCAGCAAGACTTGGACAACATCCAGGCTTGGGCTGATAAGTGGCAAGTAACATTTGCACCAGATAAGTGCCAGGCAATGACCATCTCCAACAAGAGAGAGTCTAATCACCTCCCCATGACATTCAACGGCATTACTATCACCGAATCCCCCAACCATCAACATCCTGGTGGTCACCATTGACCAGAAACTTAACTGGACCAGCCATATAAATACTGTGGCTACGAGAGCAGGTCAGAGGCTGGGTATTCTGCGGCGAGTGACTCACCTCCTGACTCCCCAAAGCCTTTCCACCATCTACAAGGCACAAGTCAGGAGTGTGATGGAATACTCTCCACTTGCTTGGATGAGTGCGGCTCCAACAACACTCAAGAAGCTCGATACCATCCAAGATAAAGCAGCCCGCTTGATTGGCACCCCATCCACCACCCTAAACATTTGCTCCCTTCACCACCGGCGCACTGCGGCTGCAGTGTGTACCATCCACAGGATGCACTGCAGCAACTCGCCAAGGCTTCTTCGACAGCACCTCCCAAACCCACGACCTCTACCACCTAGAAGGACAAGAGCAGCAGGCACGTGGGAACAACACCGCCTGCACAGTCCCCTCTAAATCACACACCATCCCGACTTGGAAATATATCGCTGTTCCTTCATCGTCGCTGGGTCAAAATCCTGGAACTCCCTTCCTAACAGCACTGTGGGAGAACCGTCACCACACGGACTGCAGCAGTTCACGAAGGCAGCTCACCACCACCTTCTCAAGGGCAATTGGGGATGGGCAATAAATGCCGGCCTCGCCAGCGACGCCCACATCCCATGAACGAATAAAAAAAAGGTTGTTGCACCTTCTTAGCATTTACATGTTAACTAAAATTGTTTTTTTAATTGGTGATTTTCTTTACAGAAAAGAAGACTGGGGATGTGGCAGTGCTGCAGAAAGATCAAAGATACATTTACTATTTGGTAATGAATCCAGCCACATTTTAATCAATTGAGTAATGATCATTATTTACCATTTAAATGATCTAAAAATCATGGAAAGATACCGAATAATTTGGAAAAGTAAATTTTCACTTTGTGTGTTTTTTTAACCTCTTGATATTAAATTTTCTTTGTGTACTATATTTTGAAAATACACATTGTTGTCACAGGTTTGTGATATACCTGCTAGTGCTGAATGAAGTAACTGCTCTTCAGTTTTTTTTGTTAATCAGAAGAAAAGCTCCATTAAAAATACAGCATTCAATCTCTGTTTAGAAACAAAACAGTTGGCTTATCTGTCAGCTTGCTGGGATTCATGCTCCAGACAACTATAAACCCTTCAACCACCTTATCTGCTGCTTTCTTACAGTTCTGTCATTTAGTGTTGTAAACCTTCAGGTGTCATTTGGTGTTAAACAAGGCTTTAATTCCCACTTACCTTTTGGTGCCTTTCGTTAATGACCAGCTCAAAGGTGCCAACTTAAAACTGGTATTGCTGAGCTACAATTGCTGAGGATACAATATAAAACAGTTTAAAGTTGAACTTTAAAGTCCTATTTCTACAACTTCCTCTACCCTTTCATTCCCCCCCCCCGCCCCCCAAAAAACTTAAATCCCCTGACTCTCCTTTTGTATATTTACGCCACTTTCCTTTGCTTCAGCCTTGGTGGCAGAACCTTCAGCTGCTTTGTCTCTACTCTCTGAAGCTACCTCCCTAAACTCCTTTGTGCTTCCCCTCCTCCTGTTTCCTTATCTACCTGGTTTTCTGATATTCACTGCACCTAGGTGATCCAGTGCATTTGGGCAGAAACCCAGGAAAATCTCCACTTTAATACTCGTCATTGCCTACCTTGTTATGTGAGACAGTTACAGGGACTTGCCTGATACTAAGTGATTTGATTCTTTTTCAGATCACTAAAATGGTGGCATCAGATAAGCCAACTTATGACAATCTGCAGAGCAGCCTCAAGGCCATGAAGAACCATTGCCTGGATAATGGAGTCTCGCACATCTCAATGCCTAAGTAATAATGATGGAGAAGTTGAATTTGTTGCTTTTACTACAGTTTTATCACAATTGCCTGTTTGTATTATAGATAAACTTGATTATTCCAATATTCTCCTTTCTAGCCTACTGTCCTCAACCCTCCACAACTTCCAACTTTCCCAAAATTGAGCTGCCAGTATCCTGTCCCACACTGAGTGTCACTCACCCATCACCCCTGTCCTAACTGATGTACGTTAGCTTTCTGTTCTCCAGTGTACTAAATTTAATGCCTCATCCTCATCTTCAGATCCATCCACAACCTTTGCCCATCCTATTTCTACAACTTCCACTACCCTTTCATTTCCCCCTCCCCACCCCCCCAAAAAACTTCAATCCCCTGACTCCTTTTTGTACATTTACGCCACTTTCCTTTGCTTCAGCCTTGGTGGCAGAACCTTCAGCTGCTTTGTCTCTACTCTCTGAAGCTACCTCCCTAAACGTTTCTGTGCTTCCCCTTCTATTTCCTCTCATAGCTTCCTTAAAATCCATCTTTTTGACCAAGCTTTCAGTCATCCTTTCTGATTTCTCTCCATGCCTTGGCACCCATTTTCCTGTCTATTTCCATGGGATGCACAAGAGGCCAGAGTTGAAGGAACACTAGAGTTCTCAGAGGGTAATTGGGTTGGAGAAGGTTACAGAAATAGTGAGGAGCGGGTCCATGAAGGGATGAGAATTGTAAATTAGAGACATTGGGGGACCAGGAGCCAATATAGGTCAGCGAACACAAGGATATTGGGTGAGTGGTTCTTGGTGTACATTAGGAAACGAGCAGCAGAGTTTTGGGTGAGCTCATTTATGGAGGTGAAGGATGGGAGGCCAGCCGGGAGAGTGTTGGAATAGTTGAGTCTGGAGGTGACAAAGACATAGTTGTGTGTTTCAGCAGAAGTTGGGTTGAGGCAGGGGTGGAGACTAACGATATTCCTGAGGTAGAAGTAGGCAGTCTTTGTGATGAAGAGGACTTGTGGTCAGAAGCTCAGTTCAGGGTCAGATACAATGTCAAGGTAGTGAATAAGTAACTTCAACTTGAAACAGTGGCCAGGGAGGGGGTGGAATCAGTGGTTAGGATATGCAGTTTGTGGTGGGAGCTGAAGACGCTGACTTCGGTCTTCCCAGTCTTTAACTGGAGAAAATTGCGGGTCATGCAGGACTGTATATCGGACAAACGGGCTGAGAATACAGAGGCCGTGGTGGGATTGAGAGAGATGGCAGAGGGGTAAAGGTGAGTATCATCAGCGTACGTGTAGAACCTGACGCCATGTTTTCAAATGATGTCGCAGAATGGCAGCATGTAGGTGAGGAAGGGGGCCAAATATAGGTACTTTGGGGACTCCAGTGGAAATGATGTGGAGGTGGAAGAGAAGCCATTGCTGGAGATACTGTGGATAGGTAAGCATGAAACCAAGTGCCAGCAGTCCCACTAAACTGGACCATAGACTAAAGGCTTTGGAGGAGGATGTGTGGTTGACCATGTCAAAGGCTGTAGAAGTCAAGGTGGACGAGGAGGGATAATGCATCACGATCGCAGTCACAGGATTTCATTTGTGACTTGATCAGGGCTGTTTCAGTGTTGTGGCAGTGGCTGAAACTTGATTACAGTCAGATGTTTAAATAAGTACCTTGTTAAGCTAACTGATATAACTTGAGGTACAAGGGTATTCATGGTACGAGTCACCAGCAGGCTCAGAGAGGTCAGTTCACAATATTGTCTGAATTTATGCATTAAACATGAATATAGTGGAAAAAGACCAGTCTCACCTCCCTAAAGTAGACCACCTGTTGGCCAATCGCAGAATGCATGCGTGGTAACCATGAAGAAGTTTTCAGAACAAGCAATTCTGTCCTGGTCGCAGGAGGGAGATAGCGCAGAAGGTAAGGAAAAAATATTTTTAAAAAACAAACAGTAAGAGCGTAGAAAGCTGACAGGTGCTCTGTTCATACTTACTGTGAGCACAGCTGATCCAGTGAGAAACCACTGGGTCTGGAGCAGACAGTGGTCAGACTGATTTTGGATGTTCAGCTGGTATGCGATCAACTGTTCTTTTGAACGGCCATTCAGAGCTTTGATGTTTGTAGAGAGTGGAAATGAAATCATTGTTCAAGTGAGCAAAATAAATATGCCATGAATTGTTTTGTTTCTGTTATTTTGTCTGTCCACTAAAGATGCAGCTGTGCTTACAAAAGAGTTGCCGGCAGCAATGAATACAGTGAAGCAATATGTGCTAGAACCTAATGAAATGTTGTTTGCCACATCAGTATTTGGTTATAAGAGGTGTGTCATTATATCAGTAGCTATCTTGTATTAACTGTAATTGCAGCATAGAACTGATTTTTAGTAGACCAGCTGGAAGGCATGGTATGGACCAAATCATTCAATGAGAAGGCAGGTGATAGAGAATGACACACAGACCAGTGAGGGGCAATGACAGGACTAATAAAGTCATTGCAAAGTATGTTGGCACCCAAGTTTGGGTTCCATTTGGGTTCTTGTAAGCACCCAGGACCCACACCATCATAATGCAGTCAGGTACTGATTTTTGGTTGAGTTTGCTTAATTTGTGACTTTTAGCCTTTAGACTGCTGGCAGATTCAAGAAAACTTCTAGATATTTGAGATGCCATTTGTTTTTTTCCTGTTTACTGACTCCCACTCTGTGTCATGCTCTACTAAAAACCTTCTTTGTTTCAGCCCATTGAGGCCCAGAACTCTAAAGATTGCCTAATTATCTCATCCATATTGTCGATAGCCCAGTTGCAAATAGATGACATAACTTGTACCTGTACAACAGGTGTTAAATCCTCACTATTCTGTATATTGGGATTTTGCAATTTTTCATTCTAATAGTGTTTATTACCCCAGGATCTGGCTCAACTACATCGTAATGAACATTACTGTTTTCTCTGCAGGATCGGATGTGGACTGGACAATCTGGAGTGGGACAAAGTTGCTGCAATAATTCAAGATATCTTTAGGAACACAAATATTATAATCACTGTGTACTCTTTGTGAGGATGTCTGTGTTATGATTTCATGTATATTGTAAAGTATTCTATACAAATGGTTTGAGCTGTTGGGGACAGATAGGCATGAAATGGTGACTCTGGTACTTTTTGTTAGTTACCTGTTGGATTCCTATCATTTGGTGGTTACGGTTTGCTGCTTCTGTTGGCAGATCTTAAAACTAATAGCTAAATAATTAATTGGATTTTGTTTATGGCAGATGCACATCAATAAATTCATAATAAGACGTCATGGAGTGAAATTCATCTTTTAATAGAAAGTAGGAGAGGGCCTGTTTTTCTCATTATTTAATCTGCTAGCATACTTGAGAATCACATATTTCAAAGCTGTGCATTCCCATCATTTCTTTTATGAATTTCAAAGAAAAACAGGCTTTTTCCATTTTTGTTGGAGGAATTTCACCTCCATACTGTGTGAGGTAATTCAAGATTTTTTTTCAGCCTGAAATTTGTCAAAATGCCAACCAATTTTGCAACTTGAGTGAACCGGTTCACATGTCCTTTTAATGTATAAGTTTCTTCTGTTATTCTCTTTATAAATTCAACCCTGTTGCAGAGAGTGCTGTTGCCATGGAATTATTGTATAATCAGTATTTTCTTCTGTTACTGTTGACATCAAATTTTACAGCACAGCAACAGGCCATTCAGCCCAACAGGTCTATGCTCCATGTGAGCCCCCTCCCACCTTACTTCATCTGACCCAATCAACATATCCTTCTGTCCTTTTCTCCCTCATATATTTATCTAACTTCCCCAGAAATGCTTCTGTTCTATTCACCTCAACCACTTCATGAGGAACTCACTACCATATTCTCAACACTGTCTGGGTAAAGAAGTTTCTCCTAAATTCCTTATTGGATTTATTAGTGACTATCTTATATTTATGACCCCCAGTTTTGGACTCCCTCACAAGTGCAAACATCTTCTCTAGGATTACCCATCCTATCGAATCCCTTCATCATTTTAAAGACCTCTATCAGGTCACCCCTCAGCCTTCTCTTTTCTAGAGAAAAGAGTCCCAGGCTGTTCAGTCTTTCCTAATAGGTATAACCTCTCAGTTCTGGTATCATCCTTGTAAATCTTTTTTGCACTTCCTTTGGTGTTTCTATATCCTTTTTGTAATATGGAGACCAGAACTGTGCACAGTACTCCAAGTGTGGCCTAACCAAGGTTCTATATAAGTTTAACATAACTTCTCTGCTTTTGAATTCAGTTCCTCTAGAAACGAACCCCAGTGCTTTGTTTGCACTTTTTTGTGACTTTGTTAAACTGTGTCGCTACTTTTAATGATTTGTGCCTCTACAACATTTAGACTCTTATTTTCCAAGGAGTAGGTGGCCGCCTTATTCCTCCTACCAAAATACACCACTTCATACTTACCTATTATTGAAATTCATTTGCCATTTATACGTGAGAAGTGAATGTCATCATGCAGTAAAGCGGCATTAGACTCTGTTTTCTTATCCAAGAAGAGAGATGTAAAACTACATCTGCAGTGAAATATTTTGATTTGGTTGAGCAACTTGGCAGAGACATCCGGCAATTCTTCAACTTCATGGAAATGTTGCTGTTACTTAACTGTGATGGAACACTGGTTGTTCACGTTTACACAATCAGCAAAATGAAAATAAGCCACAAGAACGCTGTCTGTTTTTTGGGTTTCCTATTCATTGTAGAGTATGTGTTTTGACAGTCAAGACCACATCCTTAGTTTGGGAAGACCACATTATTCCTCATCCCAGATGTACGCATGTTACTTTTTTCGCTCAGGATACGCAGCTTTCTAACCCTTCCTGATATATCATGACCTTTGATAAAACGTGTATTGCTTCCTATAAATAATCTCTCAATAACATCCTCATTATAACCTTTTAAAATGTGTGTACCTTTTTGTTGAACTTTTGCACTCACTAAGATGAGGGCTGTCACTGTTATAGCTGAATGACATTTCCAGTTTGGACATCAGTTGTCACCATTGAGCATTCTTCGGAGTCAGGTGTAGCACAGACAGATGCAGAGTAAAGCTTCCTTTACTGCACCCTAAAAGTTGCCTTAACTCTGGCCACATAAAAGCAGCTTTACTGCACCAATGGGTTTGAAAACTGCCCAAAGTCATTTCGCATAAGGTCCTTATAGCCAGCAGAGAAAGGAGACTTTCATTTCATCAGCCTAGCTGTTTCAAAACCTGAGTGCCAAAGGTGAAGGGACAGTATTAACTCACTGCATCATCCAATCACCTGTAATATTCTTGCATATGCCCCTCAAAGTCAACATTGTAGAGACAACAAAATTGTTCTAACTTGACATAGGAAACATTTTTTTCCTCAATTTCCTCCGCTCATTCCACTGAAGGCATTGCTTCTCTCACTGCTATATGGTTCCATTAGCAGGGGTTGGGCTCTGGTATATCACCCAAGTGAACATTGCATATGTGTGAGCTTTGGTATTGAGTGCTGGTTGGAGAACATCACAGCTGAGCCTGACCCTGTCCTTAGCCAGTGTCTACGTGCAGCATTTCCATGAGTCCGGGGGGGTGGGGGTCACTATATAACAGTTAGGAAAGGAACCTTGGTCAATCTAGACTCGGGGCTCTGTGGACATTTTGTAGCACACCTCCGCTGCCCTCATAGACATCTGTTGAGAACAAGAATTGAGGTAGAAATGGACCTAATTATGTATGATTCAAGAGACAAAACCTTGAATTTTTCAATTGGGCACACACCTGACTGGAGCCTGTTGTCATAGCAACAAAAGAAACTTCTCACTTTTTGCAATTTTTTTCAAGGAGAAAATAGTGAAAGAGAGAGGAGTATGATTTGCCCCACTTATGAACCTACTGTAATATCTGGGGAGGCTTCATTAGAATTTTTTGGGTGAGTTCCAGGCAACAGAAACTCTTCTGCTTGGCAGCTCCCCATTTCAGAAGTGGGAAAGTGTGTGTTAGTGCAAGATTTAAAGGCCTGCAACAGCTTAAAAGGGCAGGCATCACCATTACTGTCTCTACACAAGGAAAGACATTCTGAGATTAAAGAATGACTGCCAGCACTTCACTATATTCTTTGATGGAGCAGTGGGAATACTGCTGCAGGAAGTGAACTAGAGGACAGTATGCTTAGGCATTGCATACAGCAGGGCTCTAAGACAAGTCCTGCAATGGCAGGAGGAGGCTAGGGCAATGAGTGCCCTACCCTCTGCTTGGCCAGGCAATGCAAGATGTTTAATGACCTTGCCAGGTCACCATTGAAGCCAATGGAAAGTAAAATTGGGTGAAGCGTAAAACAGGCGGCCAGTTTGAATCTCTGTGCTTCTCGGCGGGTGAGTTTGATTAAAATTATTCCCTGTGTTGAAGTACTTTAATGGATTACCAACAATGCCCATGACGTGCCCTATGCCCTTGACATCCCAGTTACCACCATTACTCGCCTTACATGCATGGAATGTAATTATTTATTGCAAGCATCTGTCATCCCACCTATTGTGGGCTGCATGCTGACAGTTGGGTTTTACTGCATGTCATAGCACTTTTTGCATACTTTTTCAAGGAGAAGGTAGTACATCTACCAGAGAAAGAGAGTGCTGCAACAGGTTGCAGCCTTGCAAAC